>NC_056563.1:21308317-21336615 GCF_013358625.1 Macadamia integrifolia | reverse complement strand
AATTAAATTAAATGGAATACAAGTTAGTTGGGTAGGAGGATGGAAAAGATAAAAAATCAATAAAAAGGGGTGGGTAGAAAAACTTACCTCATAGCAAATAAAATTCTTCAAATTCTTATTTCCGTTGAAAATGACAATTCCACGGTATCACATCTCAGAGAAGGGATCTCTCACAACTAAAATTTATGTCAAATTTCTAAAATATTAAACCTCTACTAAATTTAGCGGGATCTCAAACATGAGTACTTTCTTATCTCCATGCTAGCAATAGTGGCGACAAAAAGGGATGAAGCAGGCCAAAGCGGAAAGATGATGGGTGGATGACCAATGGAGTGATGCAAAGAAGTTTGGAAATTTTCTTCTAGATGATAGTACCAAATTGTGGCCTAGAGCGCCATTCTCCTTTTCTGGGACATTACCAATTTTGTGTTCCAACCTATTTTTTGTCTCAAACCTAACGACAGGTTGGTACTCTTGTTAAGGAATATAGCCTACATGGCTATGAACAACAAACTTAAGACTAAGAACTTTTAACCTCAGTATGCTAAATTCTCTCTTTAAAATTTATATACTTTCTTTTTTCATTTACAGATAAGGATATAAAAGGGTTCTCAAAAAATAGTTTTAAAATAACATCTCATTATGTCATCATCAAGAGATTAGATATTATTGTAATGGTAAAATGGATTCTTAGGGAACGTGTTTCCTGTGCCCAGACATAGGCAAAATAACCAACTTACCTCATGAAAAAAATGAAAAATGAAGCTCTATTAATGCTTCCTCATGAGCTCATATTGACCCTCATGCACAAGCAGAAGGCTGCACTCCCCCACAGGAAGCAATTACCCCTTTGTTATTCACATTTTTAGACAACAAATGTTTGAAAAAATTACACCTAGGGACATCAATAAGAAAATCCCATTATGAGATAATATACCATGACACAGGACTAATCACTCGTCATAGAAGATTAACTTAGCCTCGGGGTTTATTCCCATAAGCCAACTTCACTAGTAATGAACTTAGATGCTCTAGCATTTATCTACCCAACCCTTTTTGAAGGGCACCCATGAAAACTCAGCTCTCCCCGGGGAAAAAACCTACTAAGATTGAGTAATCAAGAATCTCTCAAACATCAATGTTAAAAAAGATTCTCTTAACATGCTTATTTGAGTCGTGTCGGATTTCGATATGCTTATTCTAGGCATAGATCCCTTCAGATGGGGTGCATGTAGTGGTTACAAATCATTTCTATATAGTTTTACAAGCACTCGGGAATCACAACCACAAACATTTGAACCGACTGTGAAGAGCTCGCATCTCTAGTCCATCTCTTAAGCAAGATAAATGGCCATGGGATAATATTTAATTTTTCCTGGATGACTATTAACTCTACTTTAATAAACGTCGCAAGCAGGTAGCTACAGTCCATCAATTACGCAAGAGAACTTGCGACTTGCTTGATAGCAGAATCAGCCAGCAAGAAATAAACAGACAAGAAAACATTTATTTTCCACCTGAACTCCCAGTGTTTACCTGGTCTGGTCCATGTGTAATCATCAATAAATCCAGATAACACATAATTTCAGCATTAATTCCACATCATCCAACCTATCAGGACCTTGCTACTACACAATCCAGCACTAATAATAAATTTGAAAGCATCAATCAAAACTTGCCACAAGAAATTCTGATCAAACTAAGCTGAAAAACCTTCAATTAGGAATTGTTGATGAATGCACCAATATATACCCTGTGCAGTTTCCCCTATGTTAGCGACAATCTCTACAAAATTGCCAGAGGTCCACGGAAGAGCCGATGCCACTGCAAAGGGTACGAGAAAATTTGTTAATTTGAAGCATGTTAATGCCAAGACAATGAAATGAAAAGAAAAGTGGACTTAAAAAGTCTCGCTGCCGACAGTTAGACCACCTTACAGGGACAATAAGAATGACTGGCCTCTGGAGCACTATAGCCAGTCCAAAACAGAACTGAAGCAAACAGTAAAACTACTAACAAGAATCAATAAGTGGTGTGGTTCTGATGTTGAATTGCTCCATACACAAGTTTTGAATAATACTAGGCCAGCTAATCTGCCATCTCAACAGACCAAAATCCGCATTACTGCCAACTTACAGGTAAAAACAAGATCAGTACAGGTTCTCCTCACTCCTAGAATCTAAGTTTCTTCATCTTCTCTAAGTTCATCTTCTTCCAAGCCCTTCCAATCGCTTCATCAAATCAGGATTTAATACATAGTCATTGAAAGACCTAACAAATTCCCTTAGCTCAAAAGCCCATATCTGATCTTACAACCATCCTCTAAAGCACTCGAACGGAATAAACTAGAATTATTTATTGTTACACCAAAAATTACGGTTACCTTACCACCATTCATTAGCAATTGATAACCATCATGGAGCCATCAATCAACCCATTCTTAGAGGATGGGGCATTATGAACTAGTGCTTGAAATTTCATCTTGAAAGGAGTTGGATCAAGTGATCTTCCTCGCTCCAAACTACGACACTTGCAGGTTTATTCTTCCTATAACGGGTTGAAGAAGAAACTAATTTGGGAATTACAACTAATGACAAAATTGTCCTTAAATTACTTAAAGCCCATTATTTTGCACAGTAATTCAACATCACCTATTCTACATTGAAATACCAAAATGGTCCTTCCCTTTTGGATTGATAACTATTCTACCACTGAGTCTGTTCGCTCCTTTCTAAAGTATTCTGAACCTCTACTCATTACAGAATTGCCATTACATTCTTATACTTGGATTCTGGCCTACTGGATGGCTCCATAACCACTCAAATTTAGGATTTTGAAACCCGGGGTTGCATCAATAACATTTAAAGAACAGCATGATTAGTTAACATTGGTCAATTACCTGGGAAAAGAATCTACAGTCAATCTGTGATGTCATGCAAAAAGTCATCTAGGCTTTCCATCGCCATTTCTCAAGCACCATGCATTACCTCTAGCAACACATAATTCACTGATAACCTGTCAAACAAATAAAACAATATAAAATTGATTAAGAAGAGGGGATGTCCAATTTCTAGTACACCTTAAAAGGTTTAGCACAGGAAATGCCACTAAATAATATGAATGACTCCACGAACATTTCATTGCACTCCTTTTACTATCGGTACATGTCTAGTTACATCTGCACATAAAGTCATAAACCCAGTGGAAAGTTTAAAAAAGCCTTCACAAGTTGTCTTCTTTTTGGCTAGGGGGATAGATGACAGAAAATTTTAATTCATAAAAAATACTGAATGCAAATGGACAAGTAGTATGCAACAACAAAAGTCTTCAAAGGGAAAAAAACAAAGAGAAAAAAGTATACAACAAAACAAAAATAATAAAGGATTGTTGAAGCCTAGAAATCAACAAGCGGAACAAACAAATGGAGTTGGTGATGCCTTGGCGTCCAAGTGGGTTACTTGGGTCCTAGGTGACAGTCGCCTTATATTTTTTTAACATATTTATGTTTTTTGACTTATTTATGTCAAATATCATTTAAGTAACCTAAGATATTATTCATAAATAAGCAAACACCCCCCCATTTGAATCCAATAAAAATAGTTTAAAAATCAAATTTCAAAAGGATAAAAAGTCAACCCCCCAGTCCAAGAACAAAAACTGGATTTTTGGTTGCTTGGGCAATTTTCAACTTTCAAATGCTGGGGTTTTTCTCAATTCTAAAAAATTTTATAAATCTTATCATAATAAAACATTGTTAAAAACCAAAAGTCCAGTAAAATAATCTTGTGTTTTGATGTCTTTCAATTGATTTTCATTCAGGTGATTTTAAAAACAATCCGCACTTTAAAATAAGTGATGCAGATACGACTGCCCTTTCTTGGTTGGACCAGCATGACCGGCTTTGGAAGCCAAGAGCCAAGAAGAACCGGTCCAGCCCAGGGTTTTGGTCCAACAAGGGTTGGAAATAAAATTAGTAGATTACTTAGTATTTTATTTCATGCTTTTATTTTCCACACTTGAACGTAGGAGTAGGATTTATTTCCTTCTTGTGGTTTCCTTTTTATAGTTGTTTCCTAGTTTAGGCTAGTTTCCATTTCAGTTAAGTTTCTAATTTCATGTTCCTATTTTCCTATATATTGGTTGTAATCGATTGAAGATTTAGAGAGCAATTTGATTATTGAATGAACGTGTGAGTGTGATCCTCCTTTTCCCCCTCTCTACTTTGATTTCCCCTCCCTTCCCTAAGGGTTCTCCATCAACTTGGTATCAGAGCCGAAGGATCCTATTCCTTCCCCATCTTTCTTCTTCCCTTCCATTCTCTGTGTCTGATTCCACCGATACTAAGAACACAGTGAAAAAAAAAAAAAGAGTCGAGGTCAAAGTCGGAGAAGCAGCAGGGAGAGCGATAACAGAAAAAAAAATCCCAAACCCTCCCTGCCCTCGGCCTTCTCTGTTCCTTCCGGCAGCACCACCTGCCCTCCGCCTTCTCTGTTCCTTCCAGCGGCAGCCAAAAAAAAAACCGAGAAGAACAGAAGGAGAGAAGAAAGAAGAAGAAAAAGAAGAGGAGAGAGTCGACGAAGAAGAAGAACGGAAGAGGAGCAGAGACGAAAAGAAGAAGATGAAGAAGAAGAACAGAAGAGAAGGACCAGAGACGAAAAGAAGAAGACGAAGAAGAAGAGAAGAAGAAAGCATACCTGGTTTCCAAGCCCCCCACCGTCAAAGTCGTAAGGCTCCTTTCCTTCTCGTATCACAACCACGATCTCCCACCTCTGCTGGTCCTGAGATCGACAGAGAAGAAAACCCCAATTCTTCTTTTTAACTCTTTCTTTAAATTAATTTCTCCATTCTTCCTAAATTACCCTTCCCATTCTCCCCTATTCCACTTTTGTCCTAGACTTATTTCAGCTTTGCAAATATACCCTTGCTCACACGTGATATCTTTGTGAGCACAACTGAGTTTCAGTTCTTTAGAAGAAAAAAAAAAAAGTAAACCTCCATATTTACAGTTCAAAAAAAAAAGTAGTTATTTACTATTCTGCCCCTGCCCTTTAAGCCTCCAGTTATTTACTATTCTACCATTATTCTTTGAGTGCTATTTTGTTACTCATCACCATGGTAGCCAATAGTGAAGTTCTTCAACAGCTGAATTCTTATAAAGGAGAAACTGATACAAAATTTGATGCTCTCACTAACATGGTCACGTCCCTAAAAACAATGGTGGAATCTATGCAAGTTTCTATTGATCGTTTGGTGGCAGCAGATAAAAGAAAGAGTCCCATTCAGTCTGGGGATTCTTCCAACACCACCCCACAGGATCTGCCAGTAACACCACCACCACCACCACCACCACCTCCACCACCATATGGGACTGGTAGACATGATGATGGAGCAGAAAGAGCAGCAAAACTGAATGTCCTTGATTTTTATGGAGACAATAATCTAGAATTGTACCTTGACTGGATTCACAGTTTAGATACATTCTTCAGATGGTACGGGTTGACTGAGGCTCGAAAGATCCTATTTGCAGAGGCCAAACTGAAAGGCACGGCTCGAGTCTGGTGGATCAAACAACAACAACAGAACCGAACCCGAGGCATTGGGTTGGTCACTACTTGGGCTGAAATGTATGAAGTCATGAATCGGCGATTCTTGCCTTCTGATTACAAGCAAAGCATTCATCTCAGGTTTGCATAGTTGAAACAAGAGAATGACCGTTGAAGAGTATGTTGCTAGATTTTATTATTTGGCCACTCGTTCTGACTTTGAGTGGGATGAAGAAGTCTTAGTGGCCCAATTTCGAAATGGTTTGCACCTTCAACTTAGTGCTGCCCTTGCATCTAGTCGATTGTCTACCATGGAAGACGCCATACAAGTAGCATATCAGGTTGAGGAAAGTCTGGAACGCCCATACAACCGGAGAAATTTTGCACACTTTTTCTTGAGGTACTAGTTCCATTTGGCAACAGTCTCCTACCTAAGAGAGGTCATCTAGCAAGCCACAGGAAAGTGCTACATCTATGGCTTCTTCACGACTTAGTTGGCCTTATTCTCCACCACGACATGTTTCTGAAATGTCATCTTCACGGCCTACTCGCCCATATTCACCCCCTCGGCGTGGTTCAGATAAACCTTCTGATTCTTCAAAATTTACAATTCGGTGCTACTCATGCCATGGATTTGGACATATCAGTGCCCAATGTCCCAGCCGTTTGGTTGCTTTTATTGATAAGGATTCTCCTATACCATATATTCCCGAAGAGCAATTTGGTTCTAACACAGTTGATTTAAGAGAAGAGCGTGCAACAGGTGAAGTCAATGACACTCTCAGTGACGATGACCAACATCCTTTTTATGTCATTCGTCATGTGTTGACCACTCAAAAGGCCACTGAAAATGAAGATTGGCGCCGCAGTAGTATTTTTCAGACTCATGTGAAGTGCAATGATCAATTGCTAACCTTGGTCATTGATGGAGGCAGTTGCACTAATGTTGTCTCTGAAGACGTTCGTAAGCTGGGATTGAATACAGAACCACATCCTAATCCTTACAAAGTTGTTTGGGTGAACAACACTAATCTCAAAATCACAGATAAGTGCTTGGTCACATATTCTATTGGTGGATTTAAGGATACAGTCCAATGTGATGTCCTCCCTCTGAAGGTGTGCCATATCCTTCTTGGTCGACCTTGGTTGTTTGATAAGAAAGTACAGCATTGTGGCTATGCCAATACCTATGCCTTCAAGCATGCCAACAAGACTATGAAGTTTCATCCTGCCAAAGATCTCCCTGAAATTAAGCTCAAGAAGATGGTGGGATCGTTCCCCATTCAGCGTATTCCTTCAGACGGTCTCCTCGGTCCTTTCCCTAACTCAACGGAGTCGAGTTCTTTTCAGAGGAGAAGAGTTGATGCAGTTACGATTGCCCTTTCTTGGTTGGACTAGCATGACCGGCTTTGGAAGCCAAAAGCCAAGAAGAACCGGTCCAACCCAAGGTTTTGGTCCAACAAGGGTTGGAAATAAAATTAGTAGATTACTTAGTATTTTATTTCATGCTTTTATTTTCTACACTTGAACGTAGGAGTAGGATTTATTTCCTTATTGTGGTTTCCTTTTTATAGTTGTTTCCTAGTTTAGGCTAGTTTCTATTTCAGTTAAGTTTCTAATTTCATGTTCCTATTTTCCTATATATTGGTTGTAATCGATTGAAGATTTAGAGAGCAATTTGATTATTGAATGAACGTGTGAGTGTGATCCTCCTTTTCCCCCTCTCTACTCTGATTTTCCCTCCCTTCCCTAAGGGTTCTCCATCAATAAGTTTGACAGGAACATAAATTTATCATTACAACTGAGATTTAAGTAATATTAAACTTGTTGGAAAGTTGGTTTTGTTTTATACCTAATACAAAAATGTCTAATGTAAAAATAAAATCATTTGACCAGTAAAAATTATTAAAGAAATAAGAGAATTTCTCTAAATGTTGATTTTTTATGACTTAACATGACTTAATGTTGATTTTTTATAACTTGATGTAGCTTAATGTTGATTTTTTATGATATAAGGTACATGAAGCATACTAAATAATGTTAGAAAAGAGTGGGAAAAAAAAAACACTTGGTTGTCTTGTTCGCCTTTAAGGCGGGTGCCTTGTCGCCTATGTGCTTAGGTTGCCCTACAACGCCTTAGTTCGCCTTGACGCCGTGGCAACTCACCATTAAAGCTCCCTCTCTTGCAAGCTCATCTGCTATTGAGTTTGTAGACCAGGTCCTCTATAAGATAGAGGTTCTGCAATCATCCAATAACCAAACTCCAGTTACGTGTTTAACTTGATGGCATTGACAGGAGGGGTAACCCATCGATGTTGGATCTGCAAAAGAACCATCCTCGACAAGCCCACTAAATCCCAATGCCTTAAAAAGTGGTAAATAAAGATGCAATGCCACCAAAAGCCTCCAAGGTATTGGTCCATCTAGCTGTGCTTAATATGATCTAACTACCTTCTTGGGTAATCACCATACCCTCAAAATGTGGTGGTGCATTCTTCCCAAATGGTGCACACCAAGACTAAGAAAACAAAGCACCACATCAACTTTCCCCTTTTTCCAGGGCCACTAATTGCCAAAATCCCATGAGATTATGAATACCTTGAGGGACGCCTTCACAGGTTCTTGAAGTCATAATTCTTTCAACATAACAAGGTTCAATGTAGTGCCATGTTCCTCTCAGAGCACCAAACAAAAAACAGCTGCACTTTTCTATTCAGCTGATAACAAACCTTCAATAGCATGATAGCAACAGATTACGCCATCCACTTGAGCAATAAGCTCAAACCCATTCAGGTCCAAAGTTGGGAAGAGCTGTGCTTGTCTTCTAGCTAACCCTTCAGTACTGAGATTAAAAAACTTACATCCGTTACTTGTCAAATGGTCCAGTGAAACTTCTGAATAAGATACCATTTTTTAATTAAACCCCAATTTTATCCTCTACATAAACCTTGGTGAAAGACAATTCCGTAATCCCAAATGCTTATACTGCATCATCTATAAAGCAAAGCATGAAAATTAAATAAAACACAGAATAAAGGAGCTGTCTTGTTGCACAACATGCTCTATGAACCTAATCCAGTAGACCTCAACCACAAAAAAGTTTTTCATTGACATTAAAGAACATTCTATTATAAGTGGAAATTAATTCAGATTAAACTTTGGCCATATATTCTGAAGAATTCAAATCTGCCTCAAAGTGGAAATTCCCTTCAATAGAATATTCTCTCAAAATTGTGTCAGACAAATCTAGATCAGAATCACTATTACTCAGCCGACCTGATATTTCATGAAAGTAAAGAGCAACTTCCTAATGAGATGGTTATAACCAAGATGAGATCTATGAAGATGTGAATTATTGATACAGTGGAAAAATAGGCCTTCAGCCTTTGCTTACACTAGAAAGTGTCCAAAGTAAGATAGAAGTACCCACCCATACCTTATGACACGGCCAACATAGTTGTCAAGGCGTAGCCAAGGCGAAGACTTGGCGTCCAGGCGGTTTGCCTGAGATCTAAAACAGTTGTCTTATTGCACTGCATATCGTCCTGTGTTTTGACACTTATTTATGACAAATATCATTTAAGTAACTGTTTCATTTACTTAAGATATTATTAAAAAATAAGCAAATACCCCATATTTGAATCCAATAAAATAATTTAAAAATCAAAATCCAAAAGGACAAAAAGTCAACCGCCCAATCTAAGAACAAAAAATGGATTTTGGTTATAGGGGCGATGTTCAACTTTTAAATGCTGAGGTTTTTCTCAATTATCAAGATTTTATAAATCCTATCATGTCAAAATATTGCTAAAAACCAAAAGTCCAACAAAATAATTTATTTTGATATCCATAAAATTACTTTCACACAAGCGATTTTAATAGCATTCGTGCACTTTAAAATAAGTTTGACTGGAGCATAACTTTGTCATTACAACTTAGATTTAAGTAATCTTAGACTTGTTGGAGAGCTGGTTTTACGTTATATACCTAATACAAAAAGTCTCATGTAAAGTAAAATCATTTGACCAGCCAAACTTATTATAGAACAAGAGCATGTCTCTAAATATTGATTTATCATGACTAAATGTGACTTAATGTTGATTTTTATGATTTGATGTGGCTAAATGTTGATTTTTAATGAACTTTATGTGGCTTAATGTTGATTTTTTATGACACAAAGTATATGTAGCTTACTAAATAATGTTAGAAAATAGGAAAAATAAAAAATAACACTTGCCTTGTTCACCTTAAGACAGGTGCCACCTAAGCGCTTAGACAGCCCTCCAACACCTTGGTTCGCCTTGGCGCCGTGGCAAATATGACGCAACCTCTACACTTCTAATTATGATTTATGGCTTCTGAGGATGGTAATTGATATGCCAAAACACAACTAGCCTAACCACAAGGTTGATTCTAAGGTTTCAAAATAGGTTTTATTTGTATTTTCACTTCTTAAAAGAGTTTCACACAGTATACTTTCAAGAAAACAAGTGTAAGAAACTCTAGTTATCAAGAACCTAAAGGGCATGGTTCTAGGCCCAAGAAGAAATACTGATTAGAGAAAGGATGATTTATCTTGGTTTCTCTAGCTGGTTTTAGCAGCTTTTTTGTTGGACTCTTAAATCCGGAAGAGATATCCTTGGATTTCAACAGCAATCGGTAATGAGGAATAGTGGAGAATGATGCAACCTCAGGGGTCCGGAAACAGTGGGTGAAGAATGGAAGATTTCTAAAAGCTGTTAGTGGTGGAAGGGTGGTTCTGGTAGTAGCAGTTCAAAAAAATTACAGAACAAAAGAAAGAACAGAGGCTAGAAGCTGGGAACCACCAAAGGATGACACAGTCCATCTAAATAACCGCTCAATTATAATTAAAAACCTCTTTGCCACTAAAACAACCTCCCACTTATGACTCAAAGAACTTCCAACTGCAATCACAAATCAAATAAAACCTCACAATGCTGGCCATTCATCTAAACAAGGATGGTTGCAGAAGTTCTCTTCTTCTCCTTATTTTCCTTTTTCTTTTTGACAGCTCCACAAATGACAAGCAAACTCAGATTTGTCATTCGGTCTCTCAGTATTACTGACCCCAACTAATAACCCAAAACAATGTAGTTAAAACCTAAACTGACTAAGCAATCCTAGGCAAAGGTCTGGCAGGTAGCCTAGTGCACTGGGTCACCTCCTCTTTCCCCTACAATCCTTTCTAGCTCATTACATGCAAAGTGTAGGGAGAGGATTCAAAGATGTAAATGAGAGGAGCTGATGGATGAATAGGCTTCCCCTTTCGATTCATGGAATGTGATCTAGGACATGATGGCAGTTTGCGTGCTTCGGTAGGAAAGAGATCACCGGAGTATAGCACAAGATTGCCTTTTCTTGCTGCCATGGGGTTGACCTGTGAACAAGGTAAACCCAATGGGAACCAAAAAACAGGAGGGTACATTGGGCAGAAGACGATCCAAAAAGCGAATCTCACCCAACTGAAAAACTACAGCATGCATTACCCATTAAATATAAATATGCAAGTTGTCCTAGCTCAATTGGGGGCTACTAAAGGTATTTATATATTAGTTTAAACAAAGTTATCAGGTGACCAGATAACCAAAGACACTGCCTAGGAGAATTAGCCAATTAAGTGCAGAACTCTAAGCATTGCCTAGACAAGACAGTCTCAGACAGTAAGACTTGAAAGAAATATAATGGTGGGGATGAGAAAAACCTTGATATTCTACTCTTTACTCTTGTATTCGTATTAGGTACTAGCGAGGGAAAACAAATTTCCATCATAAAATAAGTATCAGTTCTGTTTTTATTTAAGAACCAAAGTATCAGCTGCATTGGTATCAATATGCTATATGGTAAACCACATGGCTACACCTAGAACCCCTGAAGCTTCTGAAAACTTTCGACATGAGATACTTCCCTGTTTTTCATGAGATTTCGCATACCTCCCTTTGGTAATGTAGTTCTGACCTAGTTGATAAACCAGCACTAAAACAAAATCAGTACAGAGAGATGAACTCCAGAAATGAGAAGGTCAAATAAAATTTGATCACAAGACCAACACCAAAGCCTGATCAAGTGTCTATCTATAAAAGCATAACAATCGTCGAAAACCTCAGCTAGATCCAATGACTAGACTTAAGTTATGAAGGATTCCTAGAGACACTAGGACAAGGCTAGGAACCAGAACAATTATCAGATTGCAGAATTAGAAAACTCAACAAAAGCTTGATCAATGATATCGAATTCAGAAGTTACAGATCATTATATAACAGATGTCCAGTTGCCTTCGAAACAACAGTAACCAAATCCTACTTGAAGTAGGAATTTAGTAACCATGCAGCAGATTCAGAGCATGACATCAGAATAGTATGTACAATACTGACCATGTGAGATTTCTGAAACCAGAACTTGAATCAAACCTGTAGATTTCCTTGAATCCTGCAACCCTAGTGAAGATAGGATTGTTATGTTGCAGGAACCAGAACTGAGGGTTAATTCAAGGTTATGTAGATGCAGAATACTGAGTTAATACTTAATAATCTTCGAAAAGACATTAGATAACAAAGGAACAGTAGCTGGGATTCCCACTGCAAGGTATTGATTGGTTTCACCAATCACAACTTGATTCACCACTAGGAAGAAGCCTCCATGCAAGGAGCAGAAAAACAGAATTGTCAATAAATAAAATTGTGGGCTACTAGAGCCCCCAAGTCTTTTATTTATAAAACACCAGAAAACAGAGTTTTGATCTTAGCTAGGACTATTACAGCTAGCCATTCTTTTTTAAAGTTTAAGCAGTCTTTGAAAAGGATGTGGACCCAAAATTAAATAAAAAAGAAAAGAAAAGAAACAAATATCCAGCTTAAATTGGACTATCTGAACCACCAGTTCAATCAAAACTAACTTAAAAACTACTTAAAATAGAAAAAAAAATAGACAAAACTTAAAACAAAGTGGACCCAAGCCTTTAAAATATGCTAGGCCACGCTAAGCTTGCCATTTCTTGGACCTCCTACACTGGTAGGTCTTCAGTACTGCATCACTTGCAGTTAAACTTAATACCAAGACAGTATTTTCATTAAAGCATGCCTTACTCGGTTTCTCATGTAGATTTGCAATGACGAGAATACCCAGGTTTATATAACTAAGATAAAATCCAAAAGTGGTACTGAGCATATTAGTGTCAACCTAGTTCGGCATAGGAGATCTTTCCTTGTCATTTTCTACTATTTGCACATTAAAAGGCTTTTTTTTTTTTTGGTTCCTAAGAAGTCTTCACACGCTCCCACCAACTAGTCTAATGTAGAGGGCAATTTGGGTTTAAAAAATGTTTGTAAGTGCATGCTGGCTTTCATTCAAGTGAAGAAACCGTTACTACTTACACAGCCCCCACCCCACCCCCACCCACAGAAAAAAAAAATGTCACTCTCAAGGGGCCTAGTACATTTGTGCCAGAAAGCCACAAGGGAGGCAAACAGAAATTCAAAAAGGTTAAGGGGTATCTGAATTTTTTGGAAATGTGAGGGGTCTAGTAATAACATACTCTGATATCACAAGCCTAGAAAGCAAGGCTCCTAGGCTCATCTATCTGAAACTACTGGCAATACCTCTACTCCGGCACCATTCTCTCTGGATCAAATGGCTGCTCTCAAGCAACTCATGGAACAGTTAGGCACCACTCTTGCCACCCCTCATGTGTCAAATCTTGCTTACTCAGGTACCTTCTTTGTATTTTCCTCTACTTCTCCCTTGTGGTTACTTGATTCGGGGGGCTACCAATCACATGCCAAGTAATTCTGAGATTTATCGT
The DNA here is from genome assembly GCF_013358625.1 of Macadamia integrifolia. Lineage (NCBI taxonomy): Eukaryota > Viridiplantae > Streptophyta > Magnoliopsida > Proteales > Proteaceae > Macadamia > Macadamia integrifolia. The sequence continues at coordinate 21,323,253 of NC_056563.1, read as the reverse complement.
ACCTATAATCCGTGTTCTGTTCATGATAAGTTACGTGTAGATTATTGTTCCTTGTCCCCTCTCTCTGGTAAAGGTTCCGTGTCTTGTTCTCCCACCATTTCCCTTCCTTTTGTTCTTCATGTTCCTAAATTGTGTGCTAATTTGCTTTCCATTTATCATTTGACCGTGGAGTTGAATTGTTCAATTCACTTTTTTTCTACTCACTGTTTGTTTCAGGATCTGGTGACAGGTGCAATGACTGTGTATGGTCAAGTCCGTGATGGGCTCTACTACTTGGATTCTCCATTGGTTGTCACTTCCCTTACCTCAATACTATCCGGTTGGCCAACGCTCTCTCTCTCTCAACTCCACCAATGGCATCGTCGTTTAAGACACCCTTTTTTTCATATTTAACATCGTATGTTTCCTGATTTAGTTAAGCATTTTGGTTTTGGAAGTTGGAACGATTTAAGTATGATGTATGTGTGTTTGCAAAAAATACACGCAACTCTTATCCCCTAACTAATAATAAAAGTGCTTTCCTTCTTCTATTATTCATTCTGATTTATGGGGTCCTTCTCGGACTATTGATAGGAATGAATTTCGTTGGTTTATTACTTTTACGTTCTAAGTTAGAATTTATGGGTTGCAAGGAAACAAGAAAGCAAGAAGAAGAAGAAAGATGAGTAGAAGGTTAGAGGAGAAGGAGGAGAGAAGAAGAAGAGGAAGTGTAGAATGTTGTGTTGAGAGAATGTCTCCCTAACACATATATTGCATCACTAATATACTACATAGAATGTAAAAAGGGAAAAATAAGAATAATGATATAACATAACTAGTTCCCAAACTATCCTTAGAACATAATCTCTAACAAAATGGTAGTGATGTAGATCCACATCATGGACTGCAGTATCGCAGGAAGAAGGCCCAACCAGCCAGACCTTGGGCTGAGATCAAGGCTGGCCGGGATCGAAGCCCAGTTGGTTCCCTATTTTTGGCCTTTATGCTGGCCACATCAGTAGCCCATCGGACAGCATAGGAAACCCCCTTATTACAGTATATTTGCTTCCAATATTGAGCTTATCGAAGGCCCTAAATTAGCCCCATCGATCCAGCCTTTTACGGAATTGAGCTTCTAGTTTTCAATGCAGAGTTGTGTGTTCGATTTGTTACTTTCGTGCTTAGAAAAGCTGTCAAGAATTCGTAATCTCATTCCTCCTTTCATAAAAACAGGTTGGTTGTCTTGGTGGTGGGTGTAATGCATGTAGGACACTTTGGCTTGACCGATCTATATGATACGTCAGGTAGACAGAAGGTACCTTATTATAGTTTGTCGTTATAAGCTTGTCGCTGATATGTACTGGTGCGTCAGGTTATAGCCGGCACTTATTATAATTAGCTATAACTCGTCAATCTTTTTGCATAGATCCTTGCGCTCATCCTTGCTTGGAATCTCCATGTAGCCGACTCCACTAAGTTGGGATAAGGTTTTGTTGTTGTTGTTGTTGTAATGTTATTGAATAGACAAGTGCCAAAATAAGAGCACTTACATAAGTTAAATGTTCAATTTTTCGTACTGTCATTCTTTCGATTCAATTGTCCCCCCCCCTCTCATGTTCTTCAGTCAAAATTGACCAAAGCATGAGGTTTGGATTGGACTGAACTTTCGAGCATCCACATCAGATTGGATCTATAATTCCAAGTTTTGGCAGGTGACCTTTAAATGAATGATGAATTTCTTTTCTTTAATTTGACCTAACATCTACATTTTCCCCCTCCCAGTAGAAAATAGTGTAGAATCACAAATGCATCGAGTTGATGGAGTTGATGCCAAGAAAGATGTTATCATTGACTACAAGTATCAACTACAGATCCAAGCGGACCAATTAAATAAGTAGCTAAAGTAAAACTACCATTACATATACTTTATTTCTAAATATGCGCTAAAAACCAAAAGTTTTATTTTATCGTATTCATAAGATAAGAAAACTTTTTTTATGTGTATCTTAAATTTCAAGACTATTCAAAATTATCCATATATGTCAACATCTCCTAGATTGCACTTATTTTGATGCAATTATTATATTAAAATTTAACCTTGGATCTTGAAGTTCTTGATGAAGATTTTAATCCAACTTGAATAGCACAGAAAAAAAAAATCAAGTAACAAGCATTCAAAGAGAATTGTCAGTCAGATCAAAGTTAGAACAAACAACAAAACAATAACTTTGGCCAGTATAGTTTGGATGAAATTTGTTGTTACTCCTGCTTTATGTAATTTGAGCCCATCAGATCAGAAAGGAAACTCTCTAACAAGATAACCCACTGACCTTACTAAATTCACTGTCTTTGATATCCCTCTTAAGATCAATTTTGGCAGCCTGAACAACATCCGCCTTCTTCAGGGTTGTATTAGGTTCCTTGGCACAAAAAAGCTTAATAATAACATTCCTGCAAGGAAATAACCCCCTTGAGCATTAAGGCAAAAAGAAATTCCCTTTTTTTGGGGGGGTGGGGGAGGTTGGGGGAGAGAGATTAGAAGAAACCTCAAAGGATTGGAATCTGAATGATCTGGTAACGACCTCAAAACATAGACACCATGGATATTTACAGCAACTTGACTTATAGCATCCTGGAGCTCAGCTAGATGGGCATCTGCACCTTTTGCAGCAGCGATTGCAGCCCTCGGATCAGCCTTTGGAAGATTAGATTTTGAAAGTGCCAAATCCCGTAAGCCTTCACGAATCAATTGCAAGCTACCGACATATAAGATATGTTAAAATTGATCCCCAAAGAAAGTCATCAATAGGATTGCTTATATTAATACGAATTCTGAAAGAATGTAGTTCGCATACTTAAACATTGAAGCCATTCACGATTCCAGATAAAGGAACTGACTTGATCTAATGGAAAAAAAAAATGAACAGAAGAGCTATAATGTAATGGATAAACATAGGGACTCTGGCTATGATGTGGACTGGACACTCTTCTAGAATATTCAATTAAGATACATGTCCAACCATGTTACCAAGATGCGGGTGTGGAGTGGTTTCAGACTCAGCAATTTCCAAAAAATAAGATTTGGGGATTCAGGGGATGTATAGTTCTCTAGTATATTTTTAGATATATCATTAATTATTGGGAAAAGTTTGTCCAAGCAGCCCACATGGGAATAGATCTCTTGGTGGATGCTTCATTTTTGCCACATGAAAGAGTGACATGGGAATTCTAATGTGTAGATGGGCCACGTGTCAAATTTCAGAGTCTAATTTAATTAAATCATAGTTGTCAAGGCATAGCCTAGCTGTCACCTAGGCACCACCTAAGTGTCAAGGCAATAGCAGGCCTTGTTTGATAAAAGAAAGGCGGTTTTGGATGCCTAGGCGTTGCCTTGTGGTTTTGTGACAGAACAAGCTAATATTATATCAGTTTTTTGAAATTTCAAGAGTTTCCGTTGATTTTTGTTTATTTCTTTGTTTTTGTTTTATGAATATGCTTATATTAATACTATGTTTTATCATATTAGGCTCATTACTAGCATAATTATATCATTTTATATATTGGTTTTCTCATATTAAGTCATTACTAGCATAAGTATATCATATTGCATTGATATGGCTTCTATGTTGTGTATAATCATAATATATCCTGCATGCCTAAGCAGGCCATGACACCTATCAATCAAATACCTTCACATGCATTGGCATGCAGGCCCATGTATGTCCATACATGCCTATGTTTACTCCAACCACAACTGAGCACTCTCCCATAGCTGATACTCTCATACTCCTGAATTTTCAATGTACTAGTTTTCCAGTCAGCAAATTTCGATTGGCTGAAATTTACATGTGATCGGGCAGGCTTGAGGTCTACCTGTCCACAACTTTGAGGCCCACCTGAATCTCTATGTGGCAGACATTTAGGAGTAGGGACCACCTGAAGCCTAGTTAATAAGGCATCGCCACCTACGCATCCAGGCACATTCATAGTTGTCAAGGCGTCGCCTAGAGGCCCACCTGAATCTCTATGTGGCAGACATTTAGGAGTAGGAGCCACCTGAAGCCTAGTTAATAAGGCATCGCCACCTACACATCCAGGCACATTCATAGTTGTCTAGGCGTCCAGGCAGTTTGCCTGGGGCCTAGGCGACAACCGCCTTGTTGCACTGCATGTTGCCTTGTGTTTTGGCACTTATTTATGCCAAATATCATTCAAGTAAATGTTTTTAATATTTGTTATTTCATTTACTTAAGATATTATTCATAAATAAGCAAATACCCCCTATTTGAATCCAATGATGTTTTATTGTATTGCGTGCTTTTTTTGTTTATACTATATTAAATTCTGTTGCTAACCCTTTGTTTACAATACTATTCAGGATTAGGATACATGAAATCATGCTTAATGCATACTATCATATTTGCATGCTGTATAATTTTGTTTCTTAATTATATGTTATTATGCTCTTAATTTATTGCTTTGTTTTTTATGAATATGCTTATATTATAAGCTGAAATAAAATATTAGAGAATGATTTGGCTTGACTAATATGATAGAACCTTTATTTATAATAAGAGATTAGGGTTACAGCTAGCATAGTAAGGATGAGTCACAGGTGAATCACAGTCCCAAATACATTGTACCCAGACACTTTAACATTATATCATATGATTTGTTTATTATAAGTTGGTTTTCTCATATTAGGTCTTTACTAGCATAATTATATCATATTGCATTGATATAGCTTCTATGTTGATTTTTTATATGAATTGAAATGGTGATTCTTTATGTAGCAGACAAGCATTATTATATCATTGTTATACAACAGATAATGCACGCCTAGGCGCCCCTCCACAGCCTTGGGCGCCTTAACAACTATGCTTGGAAGACCTCTTCTGATGCGGATCCGGATTCCAAAGGGCTGAAATCAAATCACTTAGGGCCCACTTAATGAATAAATAGCACAATTTTTAATCAAGTAACAAAGAGAATGGCAATTCTGAAAATAAGAGGGAGCTTCTAACAAGTAATGGAAAAACTGTAATTTATTAAAACTTTAGGCCATGAAAAGAAGGGAAAGGGGAAGGTAACGTAAGTGAACAAAGGGGTAGAATTGGAATGAAAAAAAAAATAATAAAGAAAGTGGGAATAGAAACAAAAGAGAGGGTAATTCTGGGATTTAATAGAAATGAGGAATTAAACCTACTTGAAGAGGTGTTCTTCAACCTCACGACAGCCACACCAGAGGCGGTAGAACATAGAAACGAGAAAGGAGTGAACTCCTTTAATACTTCTTGGTTTGGCCTGAAATTTCCAGCGAGAGGTCGCAGCTACAGGTCTTCCAAGATTCTAGCACCAGCAGCCCTTGACATTCCAGAACTGAACGTGTATTGAACCTGCAACTGGGCTTGGCGATTGCGGAACTCAAATCCAGGTCTGGCTTGGATTTCTCCACAGCAACAGCAAGCTTTGGAGGAGCTGCTTTTGGGTTTGTGTTGCCTAGACACAAGCTACCTTCGACCCAACTGCTAGGGCCAAACGATGGGAGCTAAAGCTTCAGCGAAGCTTTCTTCTAGACCAGATGCTATCGCCCAGAACAGAGTATCCCAGAGCAGAATATAACAGTAATAAATAACAAAGGATTAAACCAGAAGAATAAAGGAAAGGGGAAGAAGAAGAGAGAAGAGAATCAGGGAGGGGGAAAACAGCCCACGGCAGCCATGGTTTTCATACCAAATTTCAATTCTTCAAAAAAACTTCAAATCTCAAAACTGAGTTCTTCTCTATTACATGACTAATATAAAGGAAAAACCAAACAATTAATGGAAACTACTTAAAAATAGAAATGATTCTAAAATTAGAAGCTAGCTAATTTAAAAAGAAAATTAATTATAAAACAATAGAAAATCAAATCAAAAGATATTTCTTTCCTAAGTCCATCGTACAACTGCATCATCTTCCTTTAGTTATTTTATAAAACATAAAAATATTTCCAGGCAAGCAACTTGGAAGACCTCTTCCCTTAGTTATTCTATAGCAGAGAAATCGCCTTCAGTTAACTTCAATTAAAAAAAGGTTCCATCACGTTTGATGAACTTTATTCTCGTACAGGCATAAGGGAGAATGAAAGGCAACTATTATCTCGGTTTTGACTGAGATTGCAAGATGAAATTAATAGGAGAATTGATGTTGCTAATGTGTATACAATGAGAAATTGCTTTGACAAAGCTCTTCGAGCAGAGGAACTTATAGCACAGCCAGGTAGAAGGTTTGGTTACCAAGCTGGGGAGATCAAGAAAAAATTTTCAGCCACTAAACCTAACACTTCAGCACCCCCAAGAGCCACAGCTCCTCTAGGTGAAGTGAAGATACCTCTATTCAAACCAAAAGAACTTGAAGTCAAGGTTCACATTGAAGAGATAGTTCTTGAAGCTTCAAAGACAGAAGGTCAAGAGATAAAAGATTCCACTGAAGAGTTCTACATTAAAGAGAGTATAGTAGACAAGAGTGAAGTCGTGGAAGATGAGGTAATAGGTGAAAGCACTCCACAACAAGTCTTTGAGATTCATGATGAGATGAAAGAGTTTGTTCCAATCCTTGATGAAAAGGCTACCAACATTGACGACCCCATGCACACGACATTCACAGTTGATATTGATTCAGAGGTTGATCATATAGAGTTTGTTATGACATCATGGTTCTTTGAAGAGAAAGCTCCACGCCTTGAAGACTACCTTCCAAAAGTCTACAAGCAACCTGAATTCTACTTGGGAATGGTTACTGCTGCTATTCACATGTTGTTCCCACCTCATCACTACAAAATTCAAGGACGAATTTTTTTAAGATGGAGAGAGTTAATGCAGATTAATAACCAAAATAGGCTTGTTTTATTAGGAATAAGCCTAGGGTTGGGTTGTATATGTGTTGGGCCTTCAGTCCATGTGGTTTGGAGTGTATTAGGCCACTTTTATGGGTCTAAAAGAGGGGCTCTAAGATTGAGAACAGGATTACTAGTCAGTTTCCTATTTTCATTAGTTTCCTTTTAGTTGGGTTTTGATGGGTTAATTAGTTTCTAATTTCAGTCATTAGTTAGTTTCTAAATTCAGTCAAAAGTTAGTTAAAAAGATGGTTTTGGGGTGAGTCTATTCATTTTTCTATAAACCCTGAGCAAAGGGACTTAACGAGCTGTCTTTCTATCCCCCCCCCCCCCCCCTTTATTCTTTTTTGCCCCCCAATTTTTTCTATGAAATGCAGAAAATGATCTTTGCTACATGCAACCCCACCTTTTTCATTTTTTTTTCCCCAACCCAAACTCTGTTTAACTTGTTGGAAGTTGGTGGAGGCCGGTTAAGATACGGGGAGAATTCTAAGATGAAACTCAAGAGTTGCAGGGAAGGAAGAGGGAAAATCACACTCACACAGAGCAAAACCCAATTCAAATTTTCATTCCATTCTGCATGTCCAATGTCAGGCACACACAATTATATAAAGGAAAATAAAAAGACTCCTAATTAGACTCCAAAACTGAAAAATAACTTGCAAACCTACTCCAAAACTAAGTATCCTACTCCTACGTATCCAAATAAATAGATAGAAGACTTAAAGAATAACTAAACTACTACCAACACTTGTTGGACCAAAAAAAACAGGTTGGACCGGGTTCTCGATTTGGGTCTCCAAAGTGGGTCATGTTTGTCTAGCCAGGCTAGAGCAACTGCATCAAAGTTGAAGCTCTCCTGAGTCAGCACCAGAATTGGGGCTGGATCCGTGTCCACAGACTCCACACAATGACATGGCATTCAGCAGGGGGGCAGATGAATCTAAGTAGCATGGGTCTAATGACAGCTAGAAGATTTCAGACTATGCAGCTGGTACAAGAGAATAAGGAAAACCTCCCAATGTTTCTCTAGTTAGACAAAAGGAAGCCTTATGAGGTGCATCCATTACCCAAACCATTCATTTACCATATATGAACACGATAGTCTAAAGGATACCACGTATCAGTATCATTGCAATCCTAATTTGCTCAACAAAAAAATGGCAGAATGGTGCCTCAAATCTCAAAATAATATACAGTAAAAGATAACCAGTCAAGATTTTTGGTATGTCCAAAGATTAGATATAAGGATAGTCGAACTAATCAACTCATAACCATAAAGGTTTAGTCAAGATTTTTAGTTTGTCCAAAGATTAGATATATAAGGATAGTCGAACTAATCAACTCATAACCATAAAGGTTTCAAACATTGTTACGCCAATTGTATGAAACAGAAAGTTCTATTAAACTTTACCTGCAGACCTTGTGAATACGGAAAACTTCCACTAGGGCCCTTGGGAGAGCTTCTCGAGTTTCATCAGACATGGACACTGTCTCAGAGCTAACTGCTCCATTTACACTTCTCTTTGCACCTTGATCAGAACTAGAAGCTCCAGGCCTATTAGTCATAGTTGACTTAAATGAATTTCTCATTGCAGGCCCACCTTTCCCAGCACCAGTCATATGAACCATTATGTTTTTCTCACGCTTTTCCCATAGTCGTTCCTGCTCTCTCACTGCATTTGGATGGCCCTTTATAAAAGACACATCCGTAGGTTCTTTAAATTTCCAATTCTTGAAGGAAGGTCTTTCAACAGCCAATGGCTTAAGCACACGCCTCAGTATTTCTTTTGAAAATCCCGAAGCATCTAGCTGTTTGTAGCTGATTAGTGGATTCTTGCTAAATAAGAGAAGGATATAGTCCCTAGCAAGACATTGAACTCCTTCACAAAGCAATGAACTTGATGTAACCCATAATCCTTGTACCAGATATGCATGCTTCTGAAGGACCAGCAGAACATCTTCATCCGACTCATCAGGAGCAAGATGCTTCAGGGCAACGAAGCGATGAACTCCAGGCCCCTATAAGAGTTTCAGGAAAAGAATGAAAATCCAATCAACTATCATGCATACAGAAGATGCGCTGCTGGACAACGAAAGCCCAAGCACTCATTGTTTCAAATAGAGAAGAAACAAATATAAATTTAAATGAAGCACAAAGCTAAAATTGGTTTATTTAAAGGATGACTAAGGATGACCAGCAAAGTGCAAATAGTAGGGAGGGAACATTTAGATCCACATACAAGAAAGAAATAAAGTATCAATACAAGTCAACCAATATAAGCTGATATTTACCATATTCTAACAGTAAAAAAAATCCAGCAGTATATATTCATAAAAATAGTTTCAGTTTGAATTAGTCTGACGCAAGGAAAAAGCTCAATACCAGAGATAACAGCCATATTGTATCCAAAATCCCAACTATCCAATCATAACACTAATGGGAAGGATACAAGATTTATAACCCTAGAAGCATAGACAGGGGCACTAAACCCAACATACACCTACCAGAAAAATCGTTCATCAGAAAATTTCAATTAACAGACACCCTATAGGTGGTCGATTGGTCAGGAAGAGGGAAAGGGAGAGAGTAGTAATGTGGTTCTAGGTCACCTAACGGATAGGTGTCATAAAAGAGTAAACCAGAATCGCAGGCTAGGAGAATAAGAATTTTCCAAAATTCAAGAAATAATCAACATAAACAAATCAGTAATTCGGATATGGGTAAAATTCTGGTCGAAGGCTCCAATAATATGGGAGTAAACAGAATACTCAAATTTCATATCAATCCATCACTGTGATCTAAACAAATCCTAATTGATCAAGGAACACAAGAACAGAGCTGCAGAACCAGAATTCAATTTCAGAAAACAAGCAACCAGAATAAATTTGTTTAGAAGAACAAAAGATGCTGGAGATTAATAGAAGTAGCAGAAACAAACTGAATCAGATTCCAGAAAAGTAACTCCGACATCCAGCAATTGAAGAAACATTCCAGAACTAGGATTTTTCTACAACAACAGCAAACATAACCTTATCCCAACTAAATAGGGTCGGCTACATGGATCTAATATGAAAAAGAGAATCAAGAAGCAATGAAATAAGGAAAAATAAGTGAAAAGGGACTAAGAGAAGCAAATAAGGTAAAAAAGGATTTTTCCAGTTCGACAGAAAATATTACTTGAATTCAGAAACTGAACTGGAATCCAGAACTAATGATCAGAATATCAACTAGAAGAAGAGTAGACCAGAATAACTACGAAAGACTAGAAGATAATAAACTGAAATAGAAAACCAGAACTAGAATGCACAGGAAATAGAAAGTTCAGAAACTGAGCTGATCAGTCAATAGAGATGAAGCGCAGAAAATAAAGATAAGGAATCCACCAGATTGCCTCGCTGAATTCCCAGCAAGAAACACCCAGAATCCACTGAGGCACTAAAGAATTCCACCCAAGCTTTACATGTTTAAATATAAACTCAAAGGAACAACAGAAACCAATACTCTCAAGCCATAGGTTATGTTTGGAGAGTCCCAAACTGCTCAAACTTCCTAAGACAAAGATCAACTGATAGAGAAAAATCCCTTCCATCATGCTGATGATGATTAAGATGATTGGCAAGTACATGGGAATAATATGTTTAGAATGCATATGCATGGGTATGCTAAAGGCCTTTTTTTGTGAATTTTATCTTTTCTAATATGTCTAGTCATGGATCTGATCAGCCCCGTCAACCCCCCCCCCCAATATTAAAAAAAAAAAAAAAAAAAAAAAAGAGAGTAGAAGAAGAAGAAGAAGAGAGAGAGATACAAAGATATATTCAATATTTTTTATGCATATGTAGGCTCAAACTAAAAAACTATGATTCATCAATGTTAAAGAAAGATATTGCTCATGCTTTGATCGTTAGTTCTATTCTTTAAGTACAGTTCTTGCATTTTTCAACTGACATATTCTGTTGGAAGTTTAATATTATTGACAGTGAAGCGGTTTTATTGGTATGGTGACAATAAAGGACCTTGTGCTATTCGGGTTGCACTTACCTCTGTTTTTTATCATACCAGATTGCAACTTAAATAAATTCATTGTCATTATAGTTCGTTTGAGAGGGAAAAGTACCGAAAGCAGTTAATCTATATATAATTCTTTACCTGAGTATCATTGATGCATACACTGGACTGCATGTACATCAAGGTTTCAATGGTCAGTGACCCCAATCTGGATCAACTGGTACTGATCCACGATTCATCTTGATTGGCAGGATCAGATTGATCCACGGTATGATCTGATCCTGATCCTGATCCAGAGTCCACAACAGGACTGGCTGTACTCACTCTGATGCAAATTTCCAGCACAAGAAGGAAGAGAAGTGAAGAAAAAGGTCTATTTTTTACCAGAAGTTCATGGTATGAACCCATTTTCTGGTTCAACCGAATAATTGATTCAATTACTGGTTCAGTCCAAATCATGGTCTAGTTCTAGGTAGTTATTTTTTAATTTTATTATTTATGTTGTTTAGAGTCTGGAATAAAAGGGCCAACCCAGTGCACAACGCTCCCACCACTGCAGGGTCTTTGGGGGGGGGGGTCTTAATGTTAGCAGCCAACCCCCGCTTCACAGAGACGCTGTTTCTAGATTCAAACCCGCGACCACTAGGCCGCAATGGAGCAACCTTAACGTTGCGCCAAGGTCCGCCCTCTTTTAGACGTGGAATACATCTTATAAATTCCAGATCTGTTGTCAAGTCGTATCTTTATTCTATATCAATAATTGGGTCAGGTTAAGACATCCATCCAAAGCTTATCTACAATACACCTCCATCTTAATACATCCTTTGATTCAGCATCTGCTCCAACTAAATAAATTTCTGATTGATCAAGAGGAGAAAACACAAATGCACACATGCACACGTGCACACACGTTCAAAGCTACCAATATGCCTTTGATGAGCTATACAGACATTCAACCAAATAGACCAACACTTCCTTTATCTATTGCATGGTTCAATTAAACCAGGATAAAAGAAGTATACTCAGCAAGTCATTCTATGTCGACTAACAAATTAATAAATCAAATTGGGTACTGTACTTATTACACTACTAGTCAACTACAGCTTCATCACAAGTCAGATTAATATACGTTCATCAAAAATAGAAAACACATATTTAAACAAAGGATTAACAGGACACAAACCTCAGAAATGTATGTTTTGAAACGTTCCTCCAGTGGCAGGGAAAGCAAGAGCCTGTATGAAAAACCAGGAAGAGATTAAAATTCTATAATGCAAACAGGTTAGGGTGTGCTAAATCAGTTTCAATTCAAGTAACATAAGTTCAGATAAATTAAAAAAAAAAAAAAATGTTCAAGAGACACAATGACAAGTCCTACCAGGGATGACTACCAGAAAATGAAAGGATGGAAGGATACAACCCATAAGTTGGATCACTAAGCTTGTTCAGGGGAGAACACATGCTACAAACCACCAAATCTTATATTTCCTAAAAAGGTTTCCTGGCAAAATATTGATATGGAAGATTGTCCTAACTTACCTCAAAGGCTAAAAGACAGACTAATGAAGATACTAGGCAAAGATTAAAGTATCGGTATTGAACACCATATCGGTCGGGTAATTTTAAGAGATGTATCGGAGCATATTGTACCGTATCAGAGACACACAAGCAATGGTAAAGATACGCACAGAAATAGACAAGATACACGGAAATTGGAGATACACTTTTGCACTAAAAAAAAAAAGGAATGAATAAGCAATATATGACATTATCATGCATAAACACTAAAATCAAGAACATTGTATTGAGAGTCAAGTGCATTCAATTGAAATTGTTATAAATGATAAGGTTTCTTACATGTTGTAATAGTCTATCGTCGACTTTCTGAGAAATTTGAAAATTTATGAACAAATCGATGCAATAATTTATGTTTGATGCAATGTTTTAGCTTATTTTACCTAAATCTACTCAAACATAGCAAAAAAATACAGAGTAAAACAAAGATTTGTGAAAAAAATTCGAGTATTTTCAACTTACCTGGTTTGTGCTGTGTTCAGCTTTAGTGAATGAATTTTATGCTTCAATCCTTTAAACATCAGTTTGATTGTAGATTTTGAATTGTTTTCTATAAATGATTCAAAGCCCCAAGTCTAAGAGATAAAAAGGAGATCGATTGTGCAATTGTGCTTTAAACTTGGAAACTTGAGTACCACCAGCAAGAAGAACAGGCTTTGTTTCGAAAGTGAAATGGGTTATGTAGATACGTACCTTAAGTATCGGTACGTATCATATTGATACGTTAGGACACACTTCATTTTTCAAAATAGTGTATCATATCAGTATTGTATCGGTATCGATATCGATATGTATCAGCCAATACGATACCATCTTGACCGATACTTTAAAATCATACTGTAGATTCCTTCATGAAGGTTAGAATCAGAATCTTGACTTAGCTAGAGTGTGTGATCTGAGCCCTCCCCCAAAGTGAAACTACTATGCTTTTTTATTTACTCAGCCAATATTTCAGTGCTTCTCAAAGGTCAAAACCTTAATGATGTATTGGGGGTAATTTGGAAGGGCAAAAACAGAAGATTACACATTTCTGACTATTGTGCAGAGATTGGTCTTTATCTTATGCCTAGGCAGCACAAATAGAAGTTGAAGGTATTCACTGAGAGGCTAACCCAATGGTTAATTCATGGTCCAAACATGAACTTCCCAACAACTTTATGGGCATCAGTAATTACACGACCTAATGTGATCACCAAATACATAAGTAATGACCTGAAAAACAAAATGGCAGAGGGATGCAGAGGGCTTTATTCGGAATCATAAACTGTATGTTGCAAATTCTTAAGTATGATCTCAAGTATCACTAACCATAGATTGCGCAACCTCTTAAATATGATCTCAAGTATCATATAGTACATATTGCAATAGTTTAAATATGATCAATAGCTACTCCACGATCCCAAATGTTTTCCTAATCCCCACTGCTACAGCACTGTCACAAAATACCTGAATAGGCCCTCCAATAGAGGTTATCACCTTGAGATCTGTGATAAACTGCATTAACCTAAATGCATGAGAGACAGCCTCACACACATGCTGTTTTGAACATGACTGGTCGTCTCCTAAGCCCTCCTCCCCCAAAGTTAAACTACTATACTTTTTTTAGGTAAGATAAAGATTTCATTAAAATGAAGAAGAATTACAATTCTATGATAAATGCAATGATCAGGATTCCTTTGTACACTAATTGACGAGTCATGCGACAGAAAAATTTGTAGGTTTGTATAAAGATATTATAGCCGGGACCATAGTTGTCAAGGCGTTGCCTAGGCGACGCCTTGGCGTCCAAGCGGTTTTTTAGGGCCAGGGCGAGGGACGCCATTGCTGAAGTATAAAAGGCGGTCGCCTTTGGTATCAAGGCATCCAAAAGGCGTTGCCTTGGTCGCCTTGGACAACTTGTTATGAAAGGCGACCGCCTTGGTGTTTTTTTTTTTTACTTTCACTTAATTATTTGTTTTTTATATTCTAATTCTTAATTTTTCATTTGATGAAGTACAGGTTTTTAAATGGTGTGAGATGCATGGAATCATTTTACTCCTCAAGTGAACAACAAAAAAAAAAGAAAAAGGTTTGGTGGTGGGGGGAAATATAACATGAAAGGTTTTTTTAAAACCCTCCATGTTTCTCTGGTTCTCTCTACCGGCCGGTGAACTCTCTACGACTCTGCCATTACAAATTTACAATCGTATGATCGTATCGGAGAACTTTGGATTCAACTGACCGATTGGATACAACTCTGCGACTCTCTCTTCAACTTCCTCTGCCATTACAAAGAAAAAGGTATGTTTGTAATTTTTTTTCCCTCCCTGCTACTTCGTCTTCGAGCTACGATTTTTTTTCCCTCTTCTTCCTCTGCTTCTTCTTCGCCTATGATTCTTTTTTTTTTCTTTTTTCCCTCTTCTTCCTTTGCTTCTTCTTCGTCTACATCTTTTTTTTCTTCTTCTTCTTCTTCTTCTTCTTCTTCTTCCTCTGATTCTTCGTCTACGACTCTTT
>NC_056563.1:21291821-21304820 GCF_013358625.1 Macadamia integrifolia | reverse complement strand
AAAGAAGGGAAAAACGCAGCAATTGTGATCCATTAATTCTTGATGAAATGAATTGGAGTAGTGAATGGATAACAGGGGATTAAGAAGATGGAGATTTAGTCCATCCTGGAGACGACCTCACATGGGGAGATGTTGATAGAGCAGTTGGTGCATCTACATCGGTGGGGGGGTCGTAATTTACCTAGGAGGGCTCAAGGATCAACAAGTGCAGCCAATATTTGCTACACACGTCGTGGTAGGGGAAGGGCCACTATTGAGGAATCATCAGATGATGAAGTTGAAGAAGAGGACCACGATGTGGTGCGTGATGATGAAGATATTGAAGAAGACTTTGGTGATGGGCCAACTGATTCTATGAATCAACAACAACAGGAGGGAGAAGAATTAGATGTTGATTTGTTAGCTTGATTATGGTTAAACAAGAACAAAGTTTAGCTTGATGGTTTATTTTGTTGTTTTAAAATTTATACTTTAAAGCTTACTAAAGTTTAGCATTTTGGTTTATTTTTATGTTTCTTAATTTCCATTAGGTGTTTTTAATTCTCCCCAGGTAGGATTGGAACCCATAGCCTATCACCTATCATGAGTCATGACTCATATATTAAGGAACAAGGTTTCTCTTGTTGCTTAGTGTTTTAGTATCACTAACTTATATGTATTGATTGACAGGGGGTTTAAACATTAAAATATCATGGTTCATGGACTCATGGTCTATGATGGACTTTGTGGATCTCGTTTTGGGCATCATAGAGGTAAGTATATCGAACTACATACTTAAATAGTTAAATATTATATTATTTATAATATTTCATTAGGAATTATATGTTGTTATGCACTTATGCCTTTTGTTTTATTTATAGCTTTTTTTTTATGAATAATTTTTTTATTTTTTGTTGTGTTTTCTTATGTTAGAAAATATATCACTTTGCAATTTGCATTGATATGAATTTCATGTTGAATGTTGATTCTTGTCTCTTGATGTTGCTTAAAGTGTGTAATTTTTTCCCTTGATATTGCTTAAAGTCGTGCTTCTTGTATTTTGATATAACTTAAAGACTTGATTTTTTACAAGCAATTTAAAATTAAGTATATCATTGTTATACAGTTATATTAGATATTATAGATATATTAAAAAAATAGTAACGTCTTTTTTGGCGCCGTATTCGCCATAAGGCGGGCGCCTTCTCGCCTAAGCGCTTAGACAACCCTCCAGCGCCTTGGTTCGCCTTGGCGCCGTGACAACTATGGCCGGGACTGTTGATGAAACTAAATGTTTTACTTAACATTAGCAATCATAATAAAAAAATATGCCAGAAAACAGCCTAATTGACACCCTCAAAAACAGAAGTGACAATCACTGACTAGAGATGAGAACCATAAACCATGAACAGAAAATGCAAAAGGTGAGTATTATCAAAGAAACAACCAGAATAATATTGTCAGCAAATAGATTTTGATTAAAGGAAAATGAAACTGACCCATTCCCAATTATATTCACAAATAGATGAATCAATCAACTACATAAGGCCTAAAAACCAGGGCCAAGGCATGATCGTATTGATTTTGACTCAGTTTTAGCTAACAGCAAGACAAATCCATGTACAATAACGTTTCTGACAATCCCTCCTGTCACAAACATGTCAGAACTATTCATTTGAAAGCAATTTTCTTCTAAACTTATTACTTTCAAAGCTTATAAACCACTGCCTTCTTCTCCTGCTGTCTGTTTAGGATTAAGAATAGGTCTAATCGGACCTGCTTTTTTCATATCTCTCGTTATTTGGGTACCATATTCCTGGAAAACATCACAAACCAGAACCTGAACCGTTGTCAAGTCGTCGCCTAGGTGATGACTAGGCGTCCAGGCGGTTTGCCTAGGGCCTAGACGACAATCGTCTTGTTGCACTGCATGCCGCCTTGTGTTTTGGCACTTATTTATGCCAAATATCATTTAAGTGAATGTTTTTTATATTTGTTATTTCATTTAGTTAAGATATTATTCATAAATAAGCAAATATTCCCCATTTGAATCCAATAAAAATAGTTTAAAAATCAAATTTCAAAAAGATAAGAAGTTAAACCCCAAGTCCAAGAACAAAAACTGGATTTTGGTTATAGGGGCGATTTTCAATTTTTAAATGCTGGGGTTTTTCTGAATTATGAAAATTTTACAAATTCTACCATGTTAAATCATTGCTAAAAACCAAAAGTCAAATAAAATAATCTTTTGTTTTGATATCCATAAAATTATTTCCATTCATGCGATTTTAATAGCATTCGCGCACTTAAAAATAAGTTTGACCGGAGCATAACTTTGTTATTAAAACTCAGATTTAAGTAATCTTGGACTTGGTGGAAAGCTAGTTTTATATTATAACTAATACAAAAAGTCTCATGTAAAAATAAAATCATTTGACCAGTCAAACTTATTATAGAACAAAAGCATTTTTCTAAATTTTGATTTTTTATAACTTAATATGACTTAATGTTAATTTTTTATGATTTAATATGGCTAAATGTTGATTTTAATGACTTGATGTTGCTTAATCTTGATTTTTTATGATACAAGATATATATAGCTTACTAAATAATGTTAGACAATAGGAAAACTAAAAATAACTCTTGGTCGCCTTAAGGCGGACGCCTTCTCGCCTAAGCGCTTAGAGAAACCTCCACCGCCTTGGTTCGCCTTGCCACCGTGACAACTATGCTAAACATTATACTTAAACTACTAGGCTGAAGTGATCACGATTCGCAAAAGAAGATATGATTAAAATCATTCCCCCATTCAAACTCAGGGATGCAATAAGAAGCGGTTAGATTGACTGTTCCCCGAGCCCCATAAGACAATATAATCCAGAAGTCCAATTTCCAAATAAATCATTACAAAGATAATAAAAGATGAAAGGGAAAAGGACAGATAAACCAAGGATCGAGAACTCAATCTCAAGGCCAATTTCGACCAAGCTCGAAACTAACATATGGGTTGAAACCTGGCACTTTTTGGGGCCAACTCGAACCCAGAAAGAGTTTTTTGGCACTGATTTTTTGTGTGGTTGAACCAAGTTTGGCACTAATTTATGCCAAATGTTGGTTTGGTACTATTTATGCCAAATATCATTTAAGTAAATTTACTTTAAGATATTATTCATAAATAAGAAAATAAACCCCATTAGAATCCTATAAAAATAGTTAAAATTTCAAATTGCAGAAGGATAAAAGTCAACCCCCCCCCCTAGTTTAAGAACAACAACTGAATTTTACTTTGTTGGGGTGATTTTCAACTTTCGAATGCTAGCATTTTTCTCCAATCTAAAAATTTCATAAATCTTATCATGCTAAAACCTGAAAGAGCGATAAAATAATCCTTTGTTTTGTAGCCATAAATTAATTTTCATTCAAGATGACTTAAATAGCATTTATGCACACCACATAAGATTTGACAGGAACATTACTCCTTCAATATAAATCAAATTTAAGCAATCTTGGATTTGTTGGAATACTCAACTTTGTCCCTGAAGATCCACCAAAGGTTGGATTTGAGAGCCATGTGATGGGTGACTATCCAGCACAATTTGGAGAGCACTTTTAGTTTGTGCTAGTGAATAAAAGCCCCCTATCAAGCCTTGTAGGGGAGTGACAAGTTGTCAAGGAGTGTAGCCTTTGGTTGCCCACCCCTAAACTTGTAGCTTGAGGCCCATCATTGCCACAAACGTCGCCTGGTGCCCTGATGGTCCCCTTTAGAGCTAGGTTACAATTCTCCCTAGCTTTCCAACAAATCCAAGATTGCTTAAATTTGAGTTGTTTTGACAAAGTTATGTTCCGATCAAACTTTATTTGAATTGTGTGAATGCTTCTAAAATCACCCTAAACGAAAATAAATTTATAGTCATCAAGACAAAAGATTATTTTACCGCTCTTTTAGGTTTTTAGTAATGTTCTTACCTAAGCTTGTCAATCGATTTGGTCCTGGATATTCGGTTCGGTCCCTATTAGTGAGAGTGTGATCCAAAATCGAAACAAGAACGACTTAGTTCTAAAATGTTGTACTCAAAACAAACCGAGATCAGTTCGGTCCTTATTCGATTCTATTTGGTTCCTAGACCACCATCATCTTAGCCAAACCTGGTTCGACACCAATTCCAAACCAGGTGGTGGAAATAAACAAGTTTTGATGGGATAAGTGAATTTACATAGGTCATTCAACCAGTTTCAAGCCAAAAAATGCAAAATAGTCAAAATATCCTCGAGTTGGCTCGAAAACTGGTAAAGCTCAAGCTCAAGCTCGATTAGTTCCAGTTTATCGAGGTAAAATTCAGACTTACGAAGATTAAAAGCCAAACAGTTTCCTTGCCACAAATACGCATGAGCCCATATCCATTGAGTTTAAGCAGAAATAGTTTCAATACACCTATTGGATGGATCACATAAATAACTTCCAGCAGTAAGCGACAAAAACATAGACCAATCGACGTATTGTGAGAAATTTCAATGCTATAGAATGACCCAATCTGGAAACTCAGACTGAGATGAACCAAATCCAAACATAGGGGATTCTGGTCCAATCGGGGACAAGGGTTGGAAGCGATGGTAATGTAGGACTAGATTTGAACAATCAAACCAGACCCAAACAACAGGAACTTGTAAACCAAAAAACAACCAAAACCAACCCCAAGTTTATATCCGAAATCAGACTTCAAATAACAGTCCAGAAAAGACTACCGATCTCAATGAACAGTAACACAGAGAACAAAGAGTACAGCAGTAGCTCTTAGAATTAAACCAGGGACTGTATAAGATTACTAACAAATTCAAGTTTAACAGAATACACGATCTGCAGCCCAGAAATCAGCAGCAATACCAACAGAAATATCGATTTCAGAAAATAGAAGCTATGGGCCACTAGAAGACAAAAATATGGAGATTTTGATTATTTCAATAATGGCTGCACAGAAATAGCTCAAACTTTGATCGATCCTTAATGGGGTATGGAGGAACAATCGACCAGAATTTTAAAGTAAACCGACAACTGGAACTAACTCCAACAGCAAAGGCCGATGGACCTGTTTCAAGAATTCTGCAGAATTTCTGGACACAAACTTAAAAGAGTAAATACCTGATTTGTCACGGCAGTAATAGCTTGAATATAGACTTAAAGCAAAGAAGAAAACACACGAAGAATCCTCCTGGACTTCACGCCGTAAGGAGTCACTCGGATCACACACCAAGTCCTTCTTCCT
The DNA here is from genome assembly GCF_013358625.1 of Macadamia integrifolia. Taxonomy (NCBI): domain Eukaryota; kingdom Viridiplantae; phylum Streptophyta; class Magnoliopsida; order Proteales; family Proteaceae; genus Macadamia; species Macadamia integrifolia. The sequence continues at coordinate 21,299,580 of NC_056563.1, read as the reverse complement.
TGATCAGACACAAGGAACAGCCATGGAAAAACCCAACGGCAGCAGCAAAAGAGCTTTCTTTTCTTAAAATTCAAAATCGTGGGCCTCAGTATGATGCCCTTCTTTATTTATAATGATGGGATATAAGATTACAAAGAATAGAAACTCAAAAATTTCTAAATATTGACTGAATAAACTACCAACATATAATTACTAAAACTGGAAAATTGTAATCTAGTGAAATTAGAAACTAACTTAGAACAGAAATTAGAAACTAATTTAAGACTGAAAAATAGAAACTAAATAAGTAACTAATAACCCCATCATAGCCCAAGCCGTGGGCCGTTAGAAGCAGCCCTGGTCGACCTCAGCCACTATGGTGATGGTCGACCCTCTTCCTCCTTCTGGAATATGTTTTCAGTTCTGCATCAGATGGAGGGCCTGTTAGGGAAGAAACCAGAGTAGCAAGAAGGAAAAGGGAAGCACACCTTCACACTCTCACATAGAGCTCAAACAATTCTTCATTCACTTTCAATTATGTCTTCTCAATCGGTTACAAGCAAGTATTTATAGAGAAAATCAAACTCCTACTTTGAAACATCCTAAACCGACTCTCCTCCTACATTCCCCACTTTGAAAATATAAGACAAAAACTAAAATACTCAATTATTTCCAACCCTTGTTGGACCATTCTTCTTGTCTCTCGACTTCCAAAGCCAGTCAAATGCATCTACATCCGGAAGGTAATTGTTATTTAGTTGGGTTTTTCATACTTTACACTTTAATTTTATATGGGAGTTTAGGTAGCATTGCTAGAATAGGACATTAAGGAAATTTTGCTTTCTAATTCTGTTTATTTTCTGTTTCTGTTTATAATGAATTAGAAGTCCTTTCTTTTATACAAGTAAGCTACAAGTAAGCAATCCAACATGATGGACAGATAGAAGTATCAAGATTCAAGATTGAACAAAGAATAATGCAGTATAGTTTGAGTTGTTGCTTGAGTGGCCTGTTCACCAGACCCGGTTGGTGCTCTTGTTTCCCCTCCCCTTTCTCCACCCCTTCTCCAACCTCTTCTTACTTCAGTTCAGTCTTTCCTTCCTTTTTTTCCTTTCTTTATTTCTTCTGCTCTTAATTTTCCCTCATTATTCTTCCCTCTTCCTAGTCATATTTATGTTCTTATTCTTTTTTTTTCTGCTACTGCCAAACAACTGGAATGAGAAGGTTTTATTGATCTCCCTCATCCCTAGTTCTTTCACATTTGAAGTTGGTACGCTGGTACCTACCCCAGGGGAAACTCTACCTGTGCGATTTGGTTTCAGAAACTTGAGTGGATTGTGAGATAATCCCCTTAGACCAGATCTGCTCTGTTTGCAATTTTTTCCTGAACCAGCTCAAATCAAATCTTCATATTCCTGTTTAATCAAGGTCTATTGGTTTGGTTATGCAACCTGGTAGGCTTAGGCGATTCTAACTTTAGTGTTTCAGATCTGTTTGAGTCGGATTTTAAGTGCTGCAGTTCGATCTCCCACCTTGTCTCTACCGTGGCTTCCGTGATTGAAGGTAGAAGAAGACACAAGTTTCTGAAATTACACATAGTTATATACAACAACAACAACACAACTCAGCCTTATCCCAATTAAATGGGGTCGGCTACATGGATCCGTGTATAAAATAAATAATAAAAAAAACTCTAGGACATCCCACTTACGAACAATTGGCAACTCGGATCTTTGCCCTCCAGGCAGCTCTATTAGAAGCCATACTAGGGTGAAAACCTATCTTTTGCATGTCTCTTCTTTAACCAACTCATCAGTGGTCACTTTTGGCCTGGCCCTAGCCCTTTTAGATCCATCCATCTGAATTTGGTCACTCTCTCGTACTAGAACATCCAAGGGCCTCCTTTGGACATGTCCAAACCATCATAACCGACATTCCCTGAGCTTATCCTAAATTGGGCCAACCCCCAAATCATCTCTAATCTAGTTATTCCTCTCTCTCTCTCTCTCTCTCTCTCTCTCTCTCTCTCTCTATTTTTCCGCACATCCATCTCAACATCCTCATCTCGACCACAGTCATCTTATCTATGTTACGCTTCTTGACTGCCCAACATTCTGCACCATACATCATAGCTGGTCTTATAACTGTCCTACAGAATTTTACTTTAAGTTTTAAAGGAATACGTCGATCATATAACACTCCAAATGCCCCTCTCCACTTCATACATCCTGCTTTAATTTTGTGGGAAACATCATTATCAATCTCACTCCCTTGTTTAAGGTAGAGCCCAGAAGTCACTTTGCTATTCAAAACCCACTTTGCTTTTGAATTTGTTTTACTTCATTCCCATTCTTATTCTAAATCCAAAAAAGCCCCTTGTCAAATTTTAATTACGGTTTTCCCCAAAATACTCTACTCAGTCCCATATGGTCCTAATTGTGCTAAGACTTTACAGAATCGCCACTATACCCTTAACTTGAGTCATTTATCATTCTTGGGGTCCACAGCAACCCAAAAGCAAGGTTTTGTGACCCGGGGTTGCATTATTAACCGTCTCAACACTGTTGACGATCAGACAATTATAATTAATGTACTTTCTCTTTTTCCTCTTTCTCAATGATCAATAATTAACTGGATCTACCAATCATTGGAATGGAACATAAATAGGGCAATAGAATGAAACATAAGAGGTGGAAGTATGATGTACAAGGAACAACAAAATGTATCACATCCAAATGAGATTTTATTAGAAATAGAAGGATGGTATATGGATATACCTTCTTGAAGAACCTTTTGCTCTGTCATTGTCTGTAGTTGTTTCAGGACATAAAGATTTGACAAAGTCATACCTTGAAATGGGAAAAAACAAATACCCCATAATGAGATTAATAAACATAAACCAATGCTTGACCTTAATATACATTGATGTAAATAGAAAACTTTCCGCTGAAACTGATTATATAATGCAAAATTAATTAAGTACTAATCAGTTAATAAAACCATACGGGCTCATTGAAAAAGGTATCAGATAACTTTCTTCTGCTGCCATTTTTTGACGGTATCTGCTTGAGAAACTGCTGTCGCTGCCATAGTATTCAAGTGAAACCCACGACTGGAAAATAATAAATATATAAATCCCAGAAGAAAATAAACTCCATAGATAGCAAAAAGGAAACAGAATAGAAATTATGTCAACCTACAAAGGCAAAGAAAAATAAATGAAGAAATACTTAAGCCATAGAAATCTGGTATACCCTAACAAAATATTGAGTATGTGTTTCTAACTGCTTTCATGAATTCAACAGGATTAATAATGTTTACAACTTTGAAAAGAATGTGATGTCCTCCACCACCCACCCCCCAAAATCCCTTCCATTTAGATGATTTACGTACACAACAAAATAAAAGAATATAATCAATGACAGCTATCAGCTCCCAAAATCAGCCAGGGATCTAGTTCCAGGTAAATTTTGCGATCAGCTATTGTGTCAACTTGTTTCAAGATAAACTAGTACAAAAAAAAAAAAAAAAGGAATCTAGGAAGAGAACTAGGTAACCAGGTTGCCATGAACATAAAAAAGAAATTAAGGATAAGATATATGCAATGTATATCTTCATCATCAGTCCCTATTACCTTTGTTGCTCGTCTCAAAGACAGGATTGTTTAGTTATCCTTGAGCAGAACATGTTCACAATATTGATTAATTAACAACAAACATAACCTTATCCCAACTAAATGGGGTCGACTACATGGATCCGATAAAAAAACAAGAATCAAGAAGCAATGAAATAAGGAAAAATAAGTGAAAAGGGACTAAGAGAAGCAAATAAGATAGAAATCCAAGATGCATCACAAGAACATCCCTTACACAGGGTCTACCACCCGGATCCTTGTCCTCCACAAAACTCTATCCATCGTCATACTAGAACCAAGCCCCACCATATGCATGTCTTTTCTCACCACTTCATTAATAGTCATTTAGGCCTACCCCTCCCTCTTTTGGCTCCCTCCAAATGAATCTACTCAATCTTCCTTAGTGGAGCCTCTACAAGTCTCCGTTGCACATGGCCATACCACCTCAACCGGTTCTCGCGGAGCTTGTCCTGGATTGGTGCAACCCCCAACTCATTTCTTATACAATCATTCCTTACTCTATCTCTCCTGGTCTTGCCGCACAATCCTCTTAGCATTCTCATCTCCGCTACAATCAGTTTGGTCAAATCCCTCTTCTTAACTGCCCAACACTCTGTTCCATACGTCACAGCTGGTCGTACCACTGTCTTGTAGAACTTTCCCTTAAGTTTAATAGGCATTCTTTTGTTACATAGTACTCCTGACGCACCTCTCCATTTCATCCATCCCACTTTTATTCTATAGGTAACATCATCATCTATATCACACTCTTTGTTAAAGATGGACCCTAGATATTTAAAACTATCACTCTGGGGTAGCTCTCGTTCCCCAAGTTTCACCACTCTGTCCCCTCCTCTAGTCTGACTGAAGGGGCACATCATATACTCTGTCTTTGTTCTGCTTATCTTAAAACCTCTTGATTCCAAGTTTGATCTCCATAGCTCCACTTTAGTATTAATTCCTTCCACCGTTTCGTCTATCAGAACAATATCATCTGCAAATAGCATACACCATGGAATCGGGTTTTGTAAGTGCTTGGTTATGTCATCTATTATGAGCGCAAACAAATAAGGAGACAGGGCTGATCCTTGGTGTAGCCCAATAGTAAACGGGAATTCGCAACTTTTACCCTCTATCGTCTTGACACTCGTCACCACTCCCTCATACATATCTTTGATTATATCCACAGTTATTCCCACCCCTTATCTTCTCTAAGACATCCCAAATGAGCTCCCTTGGTACTCTGTCATATGCTTTCTCTAAGTCAATGAAGACCCTGTGTAAGCAAGGTTCGAAATTTCGTTTCGTTTCGGTGGGTTCAGAAACTAAAATTTCGTTCTGTTTCGGTGAAATTTCAGCCGAAATGGTTTTTTTTTTTATTTGTTTCGATGGTCAAACGGTCATTTTTTTACTTGAAACTTGGTGGGTAACTTATTTTAAGGTTAATAAACATGCTCAGAACATAAAAATGCAAAAATATGAGGACATGACATTGTTTTAGAGTTGCACATTTGTTTGGTAGCAACCGTCGAACTGTTCTGAAAATTTTACCTAGTTTTCAAGAAAGAACTTTACCTTTCCTAAGCTTTGAATGTGTAGATCTTGTAGGAGTCCAATGGAAGTTAAATTAGAGGTTTGTTGAAGTGTTTTTCCTTCAAAATATGCAAATGGAACCGAAACCACTGAGATAAGCGAGACAGAGTCGAAATTTCGATCGAGATATGGTATTTATAACACATGGAATGCACCGACATGCGAGATACCAAACGATACCAAAATTTCGACCGAAATTTTGGTAAAATGTTATTTCGAGCCATATTTCGTTTCGGCCAAAAAAAAAAAAATCGAAATTCCGAAATTTCGTCGGTGAGATTTCGAACCATGTGTGTAAGTCTTTTTGTGGGCTCTAAAACCTTCTACAAGTCTCCTTAGCAAGTAAATAGCCTCTATCTAGATCTCCCTGGGATAAAACCAAATTGGTTCTCTATTACCTTAGTTTCCTTCCCTAGACGTGCTTCAATAACCTTCTCCCAAAGTTCCATAGTATGACTCATAAGTTTTATTCTTCTATAGTTATTGCAGTTCTAAATATCACCTTTGTTCTTAAAAATCGGGACCACATTGCTTCTCCACTCATCTGGCATAGACTTAGTGTACAAAATCTTGTTAAATAGTTTTGTTAACCAAGACACCTTGTCCTCCAAGGCTCTTCCACACTTCAATTGGGATCTCATCTGGTCCCGGAGTTCTACTTACCTTCATCTTTCGCAATGCTTCTATAACCTCGATTTCTCCAACCTATAGTATACATTCCTGGTGAGAATCAGCATGATGCCTAATCTCTTCAACTCCTGAGTCTCTCCTATTAGTCGTTGAATCTCCATTTAGTAGGTTGCAAAAGTAGTCACCCCACCTCTTCATAATGTCCTCATTTCGTACTAGAACTCTTGCATCCTCACTCTTAATGCATCTGATATGGTCCAAATCTCTAGTCATCCTCTCTTATATTCGCTATTTTATATCTCTTTTTCCCCTTGCCTTGTATTTAGAGTTTCATACAATTCATCATATTTCTTTGTCCTTGCTTTCCCCACAATCTTCCTAGCCTCATTTCTGGCTGTGTGATAACGTGCCCCATCTCCAGCCTCGTTAGTCCTTTGCCATAACTTAAAACACTCTTTCTCAATCTTAATGGTAGCCTGGACCTCGTTATCCCACCACCTGGTCTCTCTAGGGGTTCAACTCCCACCCTTTGATACCCCTAGAACTTCTTTGGCAACCTTCTTTATACAAGTCGTCATATCAGTCCATATTTCATTAGTATTCCTTTTCCAGTCCCATTTTCCTTTCTCGACCATTTTATCAGAAAAATATTTTATGTTAGCTCCTCATAAGCGCCCCCACTTTATCTTAGGGAAAATAAGTTTGGCATTTTTACATTGCTACCTATAGAGATACAGATCAAGTACAAGCAATCGATGTTGTGGCGTTAAACTCTCTCCCGGTAAAACCTTGCAATCTTTACACAACAATCTATCAGATCTTCTAGTGAGAAAGAAGTCAATTTGGCTTGCATGCTGCCCACTTTTGTAAGTAACTAAATGTTCATCTCTCTTCTCAAAGAAAGTGTTTGCAATGCAACAGTCATATGCTAATGCAAAGTCCAACACTGAGATCCTCTCTGCATTCCTTTCCCCGAATCCGTATCCTCCATAGATCTCTTCATAGCCTCTTGGATCTTTGCCCACATGCCCGTTTAGATCCCCACCTATAATAATTTTTTCTCCCTGACCAACACAAAGCATCACGTCAACCATATGCTTCCAGAATTGTACTTTAACACTTTCATCAAGTCCTGCTTGGGGCCCATATGCGCTAACAATGTTGATAATCTTGTCGTCTAGCACCATCTTAATGAAGATAATCCTCTCCCCAAATCTCTTTACCTCAACGTCATTTTTAAGGTCTTTGTCCACTACTATACCCACTCCACCTCTCCCACTTTCACTTCCCAAGTACCATATGATGTAAATACAACTGCACTTACCTGGTTAGACCAATAGGACCGGCTGTGGAAGCCAAGGGCCAAGAAGAACCAGCCCAGCCCAGGTTTTTGGTCCAAGAAGGGTTGGTAGCAGTTAGTTTTATATTATGTCTTTTATTTCTCATGTTTGTCTTTGGGTAGGATAAGTAGTTTATTTCAGTGTTAGAGTCTAAGTAGGAGTAGTCTTATTATTTCCCTTTAAATATTTGCATAAGCTCCATATTTGATTTTAGAGTGAATTTAATTTTAGAATTAGTGAATTTGTGCGTGGTTTGTGATCCCCTTCCCCCTCTTATGCATTTTTCCCTCTTCTCCCTAAGGCTACTCCATCAATTTGGTACAAGAGCCAAAGGATCCCCATCCCTTCCCCTCCATCTCTCTCATTCCATTCCCATTCGCTGTTCTGGTGCCTACAGAGACTGGAAAAAAAAAAAAAAAAAAACCTTCCGTCCAGAGAACCAGAATCGATCCCCTTGTTTCACCGCCCTCCTCCTTCTCTCCCAAGTTCCTTTTGTGATCGAACCCCTCTTCAAGGTTCAGGTTGCACCCAAAAAAAAAAAAATTCTTACCCATCGTCCCAACTGAAACCCCAACCCCACCCC
>NC_056563.1:21203938-21291801 GCF_013358625.1 Macadamia integrifolia | reverse complement strand
AAAAAAAAAAAAAAAAAAAAAAAAAGAGCAAAAGCAAAAGATGAGAAGAAAGAAGAGGCAGAAGAAGAGAAGAAAGAAGAACCAGAAGAAAAAAAAACAGACGAGAAGAAAAGAAGTAGAAGACGAGAGGAAGAAGAAAGAAGACGAGAAGAGAGAGAAGAGGAAGGGAACAGGGAGAGGCGACAGAGACATACCTGGTTCCATCGCAGTCGCAACTCCACCTCGGATCATCGGGACATCTTCCCCCACCGTCACCGACGTCCTCTGCTCCATCGCAGGTCTCAAAGAGACCTATTTTGTCGACTTACGGTACCTCACCCAAACCCCCATCGGTCCTTATCTCTTCTTTTTAATTTATCTTTTCCATTAATTACCCCTCATTATCTTAATTCCTTTATCCTCATCTTTTCCTTTATTTCCAATTAACTCCCTGCCCCACACGTGATACCCTTTATGGTTTAAATTGAATTTCAAGTATTTACAGTTCTGCCATCCCTGGAAAAAAAAAACAATATTTACCATTCTGCCATTGCCCTTAAACCTCATTTATTTACCACTTTACCATCATATTCAAGTGTAATCTTGCCCATCTCCACCATGGTAGCCAATAGTGAAATTGTTCAACAGCTGAACTCCTATAAGGGAGAAACTGATGGAAAAATTGAAGCTATTATGACAATGATGGAATCCACACAAGCTTCTATTGATCGTTTGGTGACAAATAGATAGAGGAAAAAGTCCCATTCAATCTGGGGATTATTCCAACACCACTCCATACAATCCACCACCACCACCATATGGAACTGGTCGATATGATAATGGAGCAGAAAGAGCAGCCAGATTGGATGTCCTTGATTTTTATGGAGACAACAATCCAGAACTGTATCTTGACTGGATTCACAGCTTAAAGACATTTTTCAGATGGTACGAGTTAACTAAGGCCCGAAAGATCCTATTTGCAGAGGCTAAACTGAAAGGCACGGCCCGAGTCTGGTGGATCAAGCAACAGCAGCAGAACCAACCAGGGCATTGGTTTAGTCACTACTTAGGCCGAAATGCATGAAGTAAAAAACCGGAGATTCTTACCTTTTGAATACAAGCAACGCATGCATCTCAGGTTTGCACAATTGAAACAGGAGAATTTAACCGTTGAATACGTCGCTAGATTTTATTATTTGGCCACTCGTTCTGATTTTGAGTGGGATGAAGAAGTATTGGTAGCACAATTCCGCAATGGTTTGCACCCTCAACTTAGTTCTGTCTTTGCATCCAGCCAACTGCCTACAATGGAAGGCGTCGTACAGGTAGCATATCAAGCTGAGGAAAATCTAAAACGCCCAAACAATCAGAGGCCATTTACGGATGTTTTTCCTAGAGTTTCTAGTTCTATTCAGCCACTGTCATCTCCACAAAAAAAGTCAATCAGTAGACCACAGGCTAGTGCTTCATCTATGGCATCTTCACCAGCCAACCAACCGTATTTTCCACCTCATCGTGATTCAGACATGTCATCTTCACGACCTAATCAGCCATACTCCTCACCTCAGCGTGGTTATCATAAGAACTCAGTATTTTCAAAGGAGACTATTCAATGTTTCTCGTGCAAGGGGTATGGGTATAGAGCTAATCAATGTCTTAACCGGTTGCTAGCATACATCAACAAAGGCAATTTTATACCCTATGCACCAGAAGAGCAACCGAAAACAGGAACAGTAAATCTAGAGGCTGAATGCGACCGTGATCCTAATGAAATTATTGATGGTGACAGTGATGGTGAGCCTCAACCATTTTCTGTGATAAGTCCCCTTTTAACTACAGAGAAGATTCTTGAGGACGATTGGTGTCGTAATAGTATCTTTCAGACCAGGGTGCGATGCAATGATAGCTTGTGTAATATGGTGATCGACCCCGGCAGTTGTACTAATGTTGTTACAGAAGATGTTCACAAGTTAGGTCTGAAAATTGAGCCTCATCCGAATGCCTACAATGTTGGATGGGTGAACAACAATAATTTGAAAATTCATAAAAGGTGTCTGCTCACGTATTCCATTGGTGGACTGATCGATCATGTTCAATGTGATGTTCTCCCTCTGAAAGTTTGTCACATTCTACTAGGGCGCCCAAAGTTGTTCGACAAGAAAGCCAAGCACTGTGGATATGAGAATACATACTCTTTTCAGCATGGTGGCCTTGAGATGAAGTTCCTTCCAGCAAAGGATCTTCCCCCTCTCAAGCTCAAGAGGACAATTGGTATTTTTCTTATAAAGCGCATCGAATCTGACAACATTTTTGGACCTCATCCAAACTCGATGGAGTCGAGTTCTTTTCAAAAGGGGAAAGCTGATGTAAATACAGCTACACTTACCTGGTTGGACCAGTAGGACCGGCTGTGGAAGCCAAGGGCCAAGAAGAATTGGTCCAACCCAGGTTTTTGGTCCAACAAGGGTTGGTAGTAGTTAGTTTTATATTGTCTTTTATTTCTCATGTTTGTCTTTGGGTAGGATACGTAGGATTTTCTCATGTTTGTCTTTGGGTAGGATAATTAGGAGTTTCTTTCAGTGTTTGAGTCTAAATAGGAGTAGTCTTATTATTTTCCTTTAAATATTTGCATAAATTCAATGTTTTGATTTTAGAGCTAATTTAATTTTAGAATTAGTGAATTTGTGCGTGGTTTGTGATCCCCTTTCCCCTCTTGTGCGTTTTTCCCTCTTCTCCCTAAGGCTACTCCATCACCATAGCTTGAAGTCATCCAGCCCCTTAGCTTTACTGCCCTTCCATCTTGTCTCTTGGTTAATCTAATGATTATATTCTTACCCTTTTCCATCGAAGCAGCTCAATTTGACAGGTAATTTTGTGGCCACTGGAAAGTATATAAATGTTTGGACTTTACTTTGTCAACAATCCAGAAGTCATGCAGTTGGGTGGAACCGTAGAAGTGACAGCAATGATCTTAAAAGAGAACTGAAGGCTGACCTTTCTAACCAGCAGTCAATTGTCCAACCATCTGATTAAATATTTACACACATAGCAAAAGAATAAATAGATAAGAAGACAAATACCAGCATATGTGTTCCAAAAATATTGGGTGATACAGCATTTTATCTTTTGTGAAGGAGAAGTGAATATTCAGTAAACCTTTGCCACCCAGGCCCAAGTTCAAGAGGCACAGCAGATCTACTTCAACTCTTCAAGCCACCCCACGGGATCTATTTTAGGCCCCATTAAAATGGGCCACATGTGGGGGATGGGGATTTATTTTAGGGTCCTTATTTTAGCGTAGGCTGTCCCATGACATTTCTGATGCAATGAGGGGTTCGAAACCCTGGTTCAGATCGCTAACAAGCCCACCCAAGTGTTAAACAACCAAAACAATAGGGCTGATGGCAGTTCTGTAATTATCTCAAAGTTTACAAGGGAAGTGGAAGAATTGTAAAAAAGCAGAATCATAAAGGGGCTGCTTGGTCAATCAAAATCGGGAGGGATACAAAAATTATTAATAAATAAATATTGACCAAGGGTAAACTAGGTATTATGACATAAAGGATCAAAACAGAATTAGGAATACGAGGGAAGGAAAAAGTATTGTGACAAATAAAATACCTTCGTCAAGGGTAAACTAGGAATTATTACAAATAAAGGATAGAAAGAGAATTAGGAATACAAGGAAAGGAAAAAGTATTGTGACAAATAAAATACTTTTGTCAAGGTAAATAAGGTATTCTCACAAATAAAGGATAGAAACAGAATTAGGAATACGAGGGAAGGATAATTTGGGAAGGAAAAAAGTATAATGACAAATAAAATACCTTCACCAAGTCTTTAGAAACAGAACTAGGAATACGAGGGAAGGATAATTTCGGAAGGAAAAAAGTATGGTGACAAATAAAATACCTTCACCAAGTCTTCTTCAACCTTCAATACGTTAAAGGTTGCGATAAACCAGCAAGGTAGGAATTGAAGAAACTCCTATCTAGTTGCTACCCCCCCCCCGCTTGTTTCATTGAGCTCACCGTATTTCGTTAGCTTTTGTTTCAGATGACACTCTTTTTTATGCGTTCACTAACACGACGACCCGCAGCTTCTGCTTCCGCTTCCCCTTTCTATCGTAAGAGAAAGCATTGTCGCTTCAGCCCTTTCCAAGGCCATAGAACATATTTCTTTCGGTACACGCGCACAAACGCACAAGGCCTTATTCCCTTAAGGGTCGAATTATAATGAAATAACTTCACTAATTCACTAACTTGAACAGTGACCTGTACTGTATTTGAATTTGACCTTCTACGACTTAAAGGGGGGATACACGTTATGGGTAAAAGGGAGTCGCCACCTAGAAAGGGTCTAGAACCCATAAATGTCTCCCCCAATCAAGAGAGAGAGACTAATGACTCTGATGGATAAAGCTGGTTTGCACCAAGATTCTGGACAAATGTCAAGTGACAGACTGGGAAGGTGTTAGGCACCCAGTCTGCCCGACCCAAAGGCCGGTCTCTTTTTGTTTGACCAAAATTTGTTTGTACCCTACTAACTAGTCCTAAATCTAGGTCACTGAAAACCCTAAACTAAGTATCTAAATATGACATGTGAAAACCCTAAGCCAAGTGTCTAAATTATGCTAGCTAGGTTATGATGCAAATAATGAAATGATTACGCTAATTAAAAATTAAAAAACCCAAATGATTTAATTGATGTATTATGAGTCTTAGATTAAGCTAATTAAATAAGCCTAGACCTAGGATTAGTTGAGCAATTTGTGAAACCCTAAATTGAACTAACTCGATTAATTGAGCCTAACCTAGATGGACGATTAATGAGTTTATGAAATCCTAAATTGAATTAATTAAAATGATTAATCATAATCCCTAATAATTTGTGAAATGAATTATTGCAATCCTAATTAATCTATTAATCTAATAGGTAAAAAGATTTTTAAAGAAAGACAAAAACTTGAATTGAATGGTGAAAGCTACCCAAATCTAACTATTCCAGATGGAAGTTTTGGAAAACCTAATCAAACTAATAATTTAAACAATTAAAACCGAATTTTAAGAGTCAATTAAATGCATTATGAACCTAAATTAATCTAATGAGTTAAGACTTTATTTAATTAACTACCTCAATTTAAATAAATGGAATCTAACTATTATGTTAACTATACAATGGTTGTAAATGTCCCACGTGGTGATATAAGTGAGAAGTGGACAAAATGTGAATACTAGCTAACCTACATGCATGAGAAAAATGAATTGATTTAAACCAAAAAAAGAATCAAGTATCAAAAACATGTTAATAAACACGAACCATGGCAAACATGACATTGACTAACCTATCTAAATCTAATGATTATCAATATGGCAAGATATCCGAATCTAAATTAAATACACAATTAATTCTAAAGGGACACACTATTTGAGATAAAAAGAAATGGACCGAAACGGGTTCATTTTTATCAACCCGAAAACCCAAGAAACGCACCTAATGCTACGAGCCAGTTTGAGGGGGGGCCAGCCACGCCCGTACTGACCTACGTCCTAGACTACGGCCCATAGACCCATTTGCTTATTCAAAACCTTAATTTAATAGAAATTAGTGAAACCATATGGTTATCATATGATTCAAAAATAATGAGCAAAACCCAATCGGTTTCAGCCCTTGATCCTAAGGGGCTGGATTAGAGTGACCCTAGGACTCCATATGGAATCCCCTAAAAGTATTAATTGAAACACGGTGAATTAATTGAAACACGGCGAAGGCAAAGGTGAAATAGGAGAAATATCACACAATGATAGGGGTTGGGGAGCATATTACAATTTGAATTACAAAAATAAATAAATAAAATAAAAAACTGGAATGAATAAACAAAAGAAAATGAACACAAAAAAAAGAAAAGAAAATAAAAAAGAGATAGAAGAGAAGGAGATGGGGTTTCGGCCATAGTAAAAGAGAAAAGAAGAGAGGAAGAAGAAAAAGAAAAAGAAGAAGAAGAAGAAGGAGAAGAGGGGACTGGTTTTCTCCTACAGGGAAGAAGAAGAAGGAAAGGAAGAAGGGCTGGGGGAAGTGGGTTCGGTTGGGAGGTTCGGTGAAGAAGAAGAGGTGCAGGTCCCTTAGAATAAAATCATTGGTCAACCCAAACAGTGCACAAAGAAGAGGATTTAAGGTAGGCAAAATAATTAAGTACTTCAAGTTGGATTCTAAATTCTGCTTGCTTTGAAGATCAGATTCTGTTTGCTATTTTTTTTTTCTTAGTCACTTCATTGTGATACACGATCACTATTCTGCTCTTATATTGACTATCAAATTGGACCCTTGAGAAGCTGATTTCACTGTTCTGCTGAAACCTTAAACTCTGGGATCCTATTGCCTAAAGGATTAGTCTATACCTCCACATCTGACCATCATATTTCAGTCAGATTTGAGGAGTTATTCCTGGCCATTAAAGTGACCCTTGACCATAGTTTTGAATCCATCTGAGCCTTTGATTTCAAGTTATTGAATTTTCTTGAATCAGGACTTTTTCTTCATTGCAATTGTGGTTTTCAACTAAGTTTCTGAACCTAAGCCCTTAGGCCCCATTAGTTAGACGGTTAAAAAGGGGTGGAAAAGTTGTGGGGGTGGGTCCGACATGGTGTGGGTTGGATTGACAAGGAAAGGAAAGAGAAGGAAATAGAGGAATACTGGAACATGTAATTTTTTGTGGGGTGGAATTCTATGGGAAAGAGAGCATATAGGATAAGGAGAGAAAGACAAAATATTAACTTTTCCTTGAATAGTGCTAAAAGTCCTACCAATAGGTGGGAAGAAGATGAGTGCCACATCAGCAAACAACAATAATTGCATTTAAAGAACTTGTCAAGTAAGTTTGTCACCCCACTAATCCAAAGATTTCAAACACACATATTTGTGAGGTTTATGGGAAACAAGTACAAGTTTCCCGCCCTTTTTTTTACCTTCTCCACTTTTATCCATCAAACAAACAGGGCCTTAGGCCTCTAGAAACCCACCAACCACTAGATTCCATTACAATGATGGCATCAATGCAAATTTTTTTTTTTCTCAAACTTACTTTCCAACCACTTCTGGTGGTTTCTCTAGGTATGGGTGATTTTATCTCTCATGTACCAGCTTAGTCGGGGCTCAATTTTCCGGACAAGTTGTCACTTCACCCTTGACTCATGTGACAAAGGTTTAGCTCCAAAGACTGCACATATAGCACAATCAACATTGAACTGGTCAGCTTTAGTCAAGATTTTGACAATATATGATGCCAAGGGAAAGATCCAACAAACAGGGGCCATATGATGGAGTCTGGCTTTGAAATGCAATAGATGTCCAATCCACGAGATAAATCTTCTATTCAATCATTTGAATAAATCTTCTATCAATGGTTAGAGTTGACCATGTCAGCCCTTCACTGATTGGACAATTTGAACAGAAAAAAAAATATTAAATGCTAGGCTATACAGTTGAGATGGGTCATGAAAATTTGAAACAAAGAAAATACAAGGAGTGTTCTACGTATCCAACTGTAGGATTAGCAACATCAATTACCCACTAATATGAACCGAAAAAGAAAAACCCCAGAAACCAGCCTGGATACTACAAATAAATAGTCAAACTAAACAATGACATATAAAATTGGAAAGAAAAATGTGCAGAAGTACCCCATGTGCTGATTGATAAAGTTACATCACCCTTTTTACGAAAATGAACAAGCATGCACTTCCACTTCCAGAATATTATTTGTCAAAGCATATGGTCCCTATCTCCCCTGAAAATAGCGTGTAAGGTTCGTCCCATATTCAGGTGAAATTTTGATGATTTGTTGTTGTAGTTGTTGTTGTAGTTGTTGTTGTTGCAGTGTTCTTTTCTTTTTACTATTATTTTTATATTTTTGTCTTTGTCGGATCCATGGATCCGACCCCATTTATTTGAGATAAGGCTGAGTTTGTTGTTTGTTGTTGTTGTTTGTTCCTCCCACATGCAATATTCTTAATTATGATTTGCTAATGCATTTGAAAGGCATTGAAAAAAATAATAATAAATAAAAAATAGTCTTGAATATTTGAATATATAGTATCTGGTGCTATATTTCTATTCAATTACATTTGAAAGGCATGTATTGGAATGGACATATAAAACCAGATCCTCTATATCCAAGCCTAAGCTTTTTTAATCTTCAATGCCTTTTAAATGCACTAGCAAACCATAAGCAGGATCAAGCATGTGCAAAGAAACCATTCACCTGGGAACGATGGTTTATCAATCATACTAAGGAGACGTCAGAAACATTTCTACACATGCAGAGGTAAGAGACTAATCTTTCTTTGTACTAAATATATATAAAAACTAAATCGAAGAATCACCACCAATCATGGATGACAGAAGACAACTATAACCAGCTTCTTTTTCCACCACATCACATTCCCTTTATATCTATTCAAATGGGCAGACTCAAATGGACTATCTTTTAAATAAACAGCAAGCAACAGATAACTGATAACATTATAATATTCATTCCATGAAGGCATGAAGTAGACAGCTAAGGTAGTTCGACATGTCATACCTCAGCATCATCTGCGTTTTCCTTATCAGATGTCCTCGCCAACTTCCCCTGCACAGAGGATAGAAATAAAATTAACGGGTCAAATCTTACATGGAACAGCAGAAGAAACTAAAAGAACAAAACCAGGTGAAGGGGGATGAGTAACAGGATAGTTGCGAAGAAAAATCAACATGCTTTTTTAATCTAAAAGCACTGAACTAGACTGATCTAAAAGTCTGCTTCAGAGCCATCCTTCCCCTTCAGTTTAATGGGAGTACTGATAAGTTGGCAAAAATATGTTCTTATAAGATAATCTGGTCTGAATTATTCAACAGGAACCTTAAATTTTAAGAAAATAGCATAGGTGGATTCCAAGGCCAGTATTGGAAAGAACTGAAGAAACTCAGTAAAAAAAAGGTGAAGCGGAGGAAAGAACATAAAAAAAGTTAGTTGAGAGGGCATTGAACCGTAGACACGTTTATAAAAGATATGCATATATTTATTTGTGCATGCTTGTCAGAGTAAAGGCGGGATCATCTAACCTTCACTGCAAAGGTGAATTTGCTGATCCTTCGCTGGGGAATATTTTACGACAGAGTTAATAACTTTCCATACATATTGGATAGTATCAACCCTGGTGGGATATTGTCACTGGTTTCAATAGAATCAGTGAGTGGCAGTTGTCTAGGTGAAAAAAACGAAGTATGATTTGGTCAAGAACTACCTATACATGCAAAAAATGGCTACAGAACACCCAAGACCCTTTTTGACAAGTTTTAACACCCCCAATAAAAAAAATAATAAATAAATAAATAAAAACATCCTCCCATGGTTGAGGGACTGTTCAGTATAGTGGCACAGAAAAAGTAAGATACTGGAGAAATCCACCAAAGGCATATACTCAAGCTATCTCAGTTGTAAAAAATTACAGGAAATATTTGAGATATGAATGTGATCAACGTCAACCAAAGTTGAAATTTTAATCGCTGTTGAAACCGCCATTCAAAAGAATAAAGATCCATGCATAGAATTTAATTCCATGCTTCTAATAGGATTTTTCTATAATATCGTTAAAAAAAATTATTTGTACATTTGTAAACAATTTTAGGGGGAATAACACATTAATATGTATCTCTAATAAAATATGAGTACTATTTTTGGAAGAAAATGAATTGAAGAAACAATATGTGTATAGGACATGACTTGAATAACTGTTGAACATTAGCAAATCCACCATGGCATATCAGTATGCAATGTGCATACATTTTAAGGACTTCAGACATTCTGTAAAAGTTAATATTTGATAGCAATACAGTAAAAACATATACAACCAAGATGTGAGTATATTTCATAACATTACAATTAGAATATATATTCAATAAATCATTGAGAATTTATTATAAGTATATAGATATTATAGATATACTTTACAAGGAAGTATGTCCACATTTTCATGTAAAAATACTCAAATCATAGCACAATAGCACATATTAACTGACTATACTCTAGGCTTCATCATTCTAGTAGTATTGTTATCCTCTCCCACTAGCATAGATGTCTTTGTTGAATTCACATTTCCTTTCCACCTTCTCTACCAGTGAATCCATGGCTGACGAGGTTCCCTTTCTTATTGTTGTTTCTTTCTCCTGCTTATCTGAAAGATACATAGATTCATCCCCCCAAACCCTCTCTTTTGTGCACTTAAAACTGTTCAAGGTAGGCCAAGGAAACAACCAAGATATGTAGGGTGAAATGTATATAGAACAAATGAGATTTGCATTTCACCAAACGCGGTATTAAAGACCCTCAACAATACAAAAAATATTGAAATACCCACTTAAACACCATAATTATCACGGTGGACAACAGAAGCACTTCACCTGCTTTTTTGATGAACCTACAGATTCTTCTTTCTTCTCATTGAAGTTGATATTAGCTTCCACATTTTTCTTCTTCTTCAAGTGCTCCATCGATGGTCGAAGCTGCACAACTGCATGAACAGGATTGAGGTGTAACTGCAAGATAGAAAAAGGAAAAAACACATTTTATAATTCTTAGCAAGCAAAAGTGACAAGATGGTTAAATAACTCCATCCAATGATACCAACAGTGTCATAACTCAAAACCCCCTTCCCTCGGCCAGTGAAATGATTAAAAGAAGAGGGAAGAATTCGGCATGAGCTCAAACAGTAATGTTAATACTAAGACTCATTATCAACTCCCATGTGCTGCAACCAAGGTTTAAGGTATCGGGTTTTGACCCTTGGGGAGACCATAATTTCGGTCAAAACCTGGGAAATTTCAAGGAAACCAGGGAATTTTTCCTAGTTTGGTGGAAACTTAGGGTTCAACCCTCAAATAGTGTTTTTTTTTTTTTTTCTTAGACATTTCTAACACATTCACATCATTAGTTTCATTAAAAAAACAAAAAATACACAAAGTCATATTTGTATAGTGAACCAAAGGTTCGCTAATCATTACGCAGTTGTTGACTGAAATATGTTGTAGGTAAATGCAAAACAAAAAAAAAAAAGGGCCAATGTGAATGCGTAGATCGGGTCCTCCTGAGTAACAAATAAAAATTTTACATAATTCTACTTCCAAAAAAAAATATATATATATATATATATGATTTTTGGGGAATATGGGATTTACCTTTTTGGTCCAAGATGTCTTTTCGTATGTAGATGAAGCAAGAACCACCCTTAAATTCAACTTTTTTAGGCAAAAAATGGAAATCTCCACTGTTTCCCCAAGTTTCCCACTCCTAGGAGAAAAAAACTAAGAAGAGAGGGTTGAATTTTGCTAATAGAAGGCTTGGGTTTCTTTTCAAAGTAGCTTATTGGTTCCACCCAGTTTGGTCGAAATTTCCCATGTTTGGGTCGAAACATGGGAAATTTCTTCGAATTAGGTCGAAACATGTCCATACATGGACGAAACTTGTGACTTTTAAAAGTCACAGGACATATCATTTCGACCCTGGCGATACGGTTTCGCCGATTTCGATCGAGTTCTCGAACCATGGCTGCAACAGCAATTAATCATATGTAATAACCCACAAGCTCGTGATAGACCAAGAACACTAATACAAGCTGCATGAAACTTGAAATGACATGACTGATAATAATAGACTAGAACCTATGATGACATCACATGTAAGCTGATCAACACCACAAAAAAATGGTGAAAGAGCATTAATTGTTGCAAAAAATGACAATTTGGAAGGACGATAGTGAGATGAATACGATGTCCCACCACCATTGTTGTCAAGTCGTCGCCTAGTAAATGCTTTTTATATTTGTTATTTCATTTACTTAAGATATTATTCATAAATAAGCAAATACCCCCTATTTGAATCCAATAAAAATAGTTTAAAAATCAAATTCTAAAAGGATAAAAATTCAACCACCCAGTCCAAGAAGAAAAACTAGATTTTGGTTATAGAGGCGATTTTCAACTTTTAAATGCTGGAGTTTTTCTCTATCATGAAAATTTTATAAATTCTATCATGTTAAAACATTGCTAAAAACCAAAAGTCCAATAAAATAATTTTTTGTTTTGATATCCATAAAATTATTTTCATTCAGGAGATTTTAATAGCATTCACGTACTTAAAAATAAGTTTGACCGGAGCATAACTTGGTCATTACAACTCAAATTTAAGTAATCTTAGACTTGTTGAAAAGCTAGTTTTATATTATAACTGATACCAAAAGTCTCATGTAAAAATAATATCATTTGACTAGTCAAACTTATTATAGAACCAGAGCATTTCTCTAATTTTTTATTTTTTATAACTTAATATGACTTAATGTTAATTTTTTATGATTTAATATGGCTAAATGTTGATTTTTAATGACTTGATGTTGCTTAATCTTATTTTTTATAATACAAGGTATATATAGCTTACTAAATAATGTTAGAAAATAGGAAAAATAAAATATAACAATTGTTCGCCTCAAGGCGTGCGCCTTCTCGCCTAAGCGCTTAGACAACCCTCCACCGCCTTGGTTCGTCTTGACGTCGTGACAACTATGCCCACCACTGATTAATAATTTAATATTGATAAAAGATACACAACGATACCCAATAACAATAAGTAAGCTGAGTATTCAAGTTAAACTAATTAAAAAAGTGATAATTGCCCGTCAATAAGTACTACGAATATATTAGGAAAATAGAAAGAAACTCTGGCAACTAAAAAACAAAAACATATAAGGGGAAAGTTTCACTATTTAGGGCAGCTGAAAACACACAATTTTACTATAAACCCAACAAACCAAAAGCTTTAAGCTATAGCATCACAAGACAATAGTTTAGATTTAAAAATTAAATAAATAACAGCAAAAAAAAAAAAATACCACCACTAGTGCTAATAAAGATGGCCACTCAGCGAAATGACAATTTGAGTCTCTGGAGAGTGGCAAAATACTCTGAAAGCCTGCATAGTAGGAATAAGGAAGAGTAACCAATTTAGAATTAAGCACACCTTATTTCCCATCAGAAGTCCAACTGCATAGCCAGAGGTGACGGGTGGCTTCCATGAAGTTGACAAAGTCTAGATAAACACAAAGAACAAAGACATTATGTCATATTATGACAGATTAATAGCACAAAGCAAGTTGAGGAGAAGAAGCTGGACATAAAGGAAAAATCCAAATGTAAAAAAGAAAGCTAACTGAAAAAGAATATGAAAGAATAAATAAATTTGATGATATGGACATTTTTGCCACGCAAAAGGCCTTCTACAGGAAAATATATGATCCTAATGTAAGTTTGGTGTTAATTTCTAACATTCATCCGAAGAACATAAAAGTAAAGAAATCTAAAGTACGCCATCATAATTGGTGGAGCTTTCAAAATCAGCAATTCTAACATGAGTATTTTCTTATCCCTTCGGAAATCTTGTACTGTTCCTATATCTATATTAAAATGTTCTAAATGTCTCAGTTTGAACATTCGGTATAGAATGAGATCTTGTTTACAGCAATGAGACTCAAAGCTTCAGCCAATCAATACACCGATGTTATAAAGAGCTTCAAAACAATATAGCTACCCTTGGATTGGACATACTACTCGAAGAGGATCGTTTAGCCGTAGCAAGAGCACGAACATTGAATGATTCTTATCACAACCCTTATTTGTAGCAGTAAATTATAGGGTTCTCTAGGGGGTTAGCCAAAAGATGGTTATGGATTCAAGGACGCAAGGAATCAAATATGAGACCAACATGGAAACATAAAAGAATCCCAAAAATAAAAAGAACAAAGAAATATTTACCACAGAAAATTTGATTTAAAAAAATTCTTATACATGACCTAAAAAACATAGAAAATAACGAAAGTCCACGGATAAACCTGCTTTGTTGTTTTCAGATTGGCGTGAGCATTTTCATTGTAACTGCTCCTGTCATCAACGTTCAGAGACAAATCGACTTCCATTTCCGAACTCTTGGGCTTCAATCTAACCTAAACAAACAAATATATCTCATGAACCTTCGAAGTATCAAAACTAGACATATAAGTAACATACCCTGACAGAAATGGATGAGAAATATATCTATATATATAACAATGAACGATCCAGCACACCTGTTGACATCGTTCATCGAGTTCGTACGGACGCCAAGAAGGTCTTAGAGGATATTGCAGAACATATAACTACAAGAACAGGAAAATAGAAACATATGTAACCAAGAAAGACTTCAAAAGAAAAGTAAGGAACAGTATCAGTGTGAGAGACAAACCTGAGCATTGACATCAAGCGGGGTAGGGGTAAAAAAGACGTCTATTTCCCTGACCACTGCATCTTCATCTTCGTCTACTTCCATTGCATCTTCAAACACTTGCTCCTCTGTCTTCTCCACTTTAGTGAAGTTGTTGGAGGTCGAGGAAAGAGAAGGTTCAGGTTCGGATGCCGACTTGACGGTAGCATCAAGTGAGGGCATAGACAAATCTTCTTGCTTCTTCGGAAGCCGAATAGGGGGTTGTGGTTCTGGTTCTGATGATGCTGGTTCTACCTTAGGTTTAGGTTTAAGCTTCGAGGATTTGGGAAGGAACCTGGATGGCCTCGAAGCAGCCGTATTGGGGTCACCGGGACCGTCTATGCCGATATCGTCTAAGTCCAGGTCCATGATAACAGATAGAAGAACGCTTAAGACTCGGAGATGATCTTGAGACTTGAAATGGTTACTTGCAGAGAGCAATAACCCTCGACTTCTTTCTTTCCTTCGCGGCGATCGACCGATCAATCAATGCGAACGTGCAAACGTTTAAGCGTATTTGGCTTTCGGGATAACCGTAAAAAAGGTTACGATTCGTTTTTTACCTTGGGGTAATGGAAAAGGATGATTCCTAATAGTGATCATACCCACATAACAAGTTCCGTACGACAATCAATGCTTCTGTAAGACCAATAGGCGATAGTGGAACGTATTAATACTCAAACCCACATGGGTTGAGGGCATTTTCACCACTGGGATACCAACTTCATTGACAAAAAACAGGTGATTCGCTTCAGGGTTTTGGCTCAAGCTCAGGGTTCAGTCGGTTACAGATTCTTATAAGTATTTCACAACTCTACGTTTGCGCGCGTGAAAATAAAAATTAATAATATTCGTAATTGCAAAACCCAAGACAAGAATCGGCGGATCTGCTTCCACCAAAGGAAAAAAAGGGGCAGATCGGCACGGTCCGGCAATCTTTTCCATGTAGGTTCCCCTTTGGTTGAAGGGAAATTAAATTCTTTAAACCTATAACTATGTAAAACTATGTTTGGAAGGCAATTAAATAAAAAATGGAGGAGGTTAAGTAAGCCAAGGGCTTTCTTGTAGTTGTGAGCTCAACTAAGTGAAGGGCTAGGATGAAAGGGGCATAGGAAACTTTTCCAAGAAGAAGAGGAGAGAGAAGGAGACGTAGATTTGGATATACCATACACAGTCTTTCACTAATAACAATTTGAATTTGAGGACACACATAAAAAAAATCATTTTGCGTTTATAATTTTTGTTTTTATCATATTTTTTGTACCATTTCCTTTCATTTTCTAGACAACCAAATATAGCCTTAAAAACAAAATAAAAAGGAAAAAGAACCCTTTATGCACCCAAACACAATGAGTGGCGAAATGATTGCCTCCACCCCCGTTGATGCTTTGTGTTATAGCACAACTCAGTTTGCTTCTCAACACTAGATATAATTGATGTTGGTTTGCGGATGTTTTCTTTGAGCAACCAAACACATGTCTCTAAACCCCAAGGGGTTGGTCCAATGGTGATTTGATCTGGATAATGCCTTTGAAAGCATATGAACTGGGTTCGAATCACCTTTGCAGTACCTTTGGGACCACTCACAACAGGATTAATTTGGAATTTTGGTTGATCCCTCTAATGACCAAAAATAAAATAAAAAATCAAACACGTGTCTGTCTTGACTTGATGCTGATGGAGGGTCACTAGAGTGGTCAGCTACGACATTGTTATTTTTACATAATGGTTGTTTCACAATATTGTATTTGAGCTTCTATGGGATGCAAAAGGTGATAAGAAAGTCTAACATTAACATATCAAATCCAACCATTGATGCATTAAAGATTTTCCTTTAATCTAATTTTTTCCTTTTCCATAAAGAAAAAGAGTCCTGAAAATGTAACCCTGCTCTTGAGGCTTGCATTGAATATATTTTATTTTTGGTAGAAACAGTTAAATTTTCATAATCATTACTTGATGGGAAAAGTCTGGGCAGGCTGTTGGTGGTGCCCCGCATACCCCACCTGTGTCGCTCTCTCCTTCTTCTTTGGAAATGATCCCCATGCCCATTGCATCCCAACACTCCCATTGTTGGGTCGACTAGTTCCTTGAAATCTAGTGGTGTACCCAACCCTCTTCTTTACTTAATATGATGATGTAGCTAATTCTAGATTATTCTATATGTGGTCAAATTTTACCCAATGCTCTTTAGCTTATATTAGGGGACGTGTTCCTGGATGTGTGTGTAGGTTTAAAGCTTAGGCAGTGTTTGGAATATATTCTAACGTGAGAATACTTTCTATGACACATAAACGTCATTTTGGTATGCTTTCTCGTTCTTGAGTCTTAGAATGTGACAGAAAAATGCATCATATTATGCAATGGGCTCTCTAACCTGCTATGAATGTGTTTGAAATTTTGAGAAAGAGAATGTGCATTTTAAGAATGAGAATGCATACCAAACATAGCCTTGGTTTGCCTTGACAATCTAGAGTAAGAACGGCAGCCAATCATGGTGTGGGAATCCCCAACAAGTCCCTCAATATATTATTTATCTATTTGCACCAAATAATACCTATAGGTATTATCTCTTTTTGCACCAAATACTTTGCCATCTAGTAATTTGACGTGGATTACCTTCTACCCTTTCGACCATAGATAGTTGTCATACTATTCATGGTTTTAGGAATCTGTATGGATTGGCCATATAGATGGATTTGTATTGGTTTTGCCACGGATGATACTAATGCGCAGCTTTTTTTTTTTCCCTAGAAAATTTAACTCATGATTTTTTCATTCTCCACAATCAAAATTATAGAACAAAACTATGATACAAAACTGATATTGATGCCTTATTGGGCAGGGGGTGTAAGTTTGGCCCTGACGGCCTGAACCCACCATGAGCCCGAAACCTTTATAACTCGGTTATAAGGGTTAAGCCAACTTAGCCCGACCCAACCAACCCTTATTGATTTTAACCCTTATCTATTATTGTGTTTAGTAATACTGTTCCCCTTCCCCTAGGCCCACATCATGTGTTATACAAGCGTTACACAAGTTGTGTGCATGGCTTCAATTCACATCACGTGTTACACAAACCACATATTCTTACCTATTGAGCTAAAACGACCAAATGACCACACTATTTTTTCCCCTTTTTATTTACACATGCTATCTTTGTGTATCCTATCATGTATTGACATGAGCTTTAAATACAATAGTAATCATGAAGAACTGAGCCAAAAGTTGACATGTCCAGTTTATGGGAGACGTGGTGATGCTAGATGATTAAATGATATATCTTATAACCAAATTGATAACATTGATTGCTGCAAATTTATGGATTGGGGTTAGACAAGGGCTGACTATAGTATTAACATCTTTCCACCCCCTTTGGTAAGTATGGGCTCAACATTTGTGATATTTTAAAAGAGACAACAATATATAGGACTAGCTAGGGTCAACTTGGCCCAACCCGGCTCAACCATGAGCCCAGTAGGGTTGGCCTTAGTGTGAACCCGACAGAGTGGGATTGGGCTTGGGTTGAGTTTTGGGTACCTAAGGTTGTGTAGGATATAAAGAAACCCAGCCCAACCTAGCCCTGTTTCACCCCAAGTATTGGTGGTATCAATATAGGGGAGGGTAAAACGGCCATAAAATCTTAGGTATCAGTTTTTGCGGTGGTAAAATGATTTGATCTAATACAATTAATACGTATTAGTATAGTATATCGATACTCAATCCAATACCGTGCACTAAAACCATAGTACAAGATAAGCAAACCCCATTACCTGTCTAATCAATCTCTCGTTTGAAGGAAGATTAGAGAATTTCATACTATTTACCTTAGATAGGAACGGTTAACCCCAACTAAAATTTATTTAGGGGTTGAGTTCTTTCTCTACTCTTAAAAAAAAAAAAAAGAAAAAAGAAATGTTCATTGTCTAATTGTGAAGTGAATGCTAGTGCTTCTTTATGCCTATTTTTCTCCTCTCAAAATAACATAAAATGTATACATATCTTTAAAAAAAAAAAATATACTACTTGGTGGCGTGCATCTACTCACAAACACATAGTCGTGTAAAAAAAACACCTTATGGTCCGTGGTTGATGCCTTCACACTTTCTTTTATTGATTCATGTGTTGGCATTGGGTTGAGGCACAGTAACCACGTGACTAGGTAGCGATCATTTTTCCTATAATTACCAAAAGAGAAAAAAAAAAATCCATCTCCTTATCATTTTATACCGAGGGAGGAGAGAAAGACATTGCGAGGGGTGTAATGTATCAGGCAGGGAACACTATCCACCATTTAACCTAGGGGTGCAACAAGGCCGGGTTGGGCGGGGCTTCTTGAAACCCTAGCCCAACTCTGAGTCCCCTTAATTGGGTCCAAACCCACCTGACCCTGACTCAGAGCCGCAAAACTTCAATCCATGCCCAACCTTTAGGGTTCAACTCAACCCTTAGTCCCTTACCTGTCCTGATTGACCATGATTTTTCATGATAGGACTGGGATGACACTGATTGACCTTGGTTTGCCATCAAGGGCCAGGTATACCTTGATCCTGACCCTACAGAATATGAAAAACATCATAAGAAAACAAAAAATCCAAAGTCAACATCAAGGGCAAAAACTAGAGCTGAGTTCGGCCAAAGTCAAGGCAAAAAATCAGAGTAAACAAATAAGGGTCGATTTCAGGGCGGGCTGGGCCGGCCAAAAACATCAACTGTTACCCTCTCTGACCCTAACTCAGGGTCAAAAATTTCAGGGTCGAACTGGCCCTCAGAGCCAAAACTTTCAGACCAATACTTGTTCAGAATTAGGGTGAGCCAAGGGCGGATTCGGATCGTTAGTACCAAACTTGCACCTCTTAGCCTTTTTGTCGCAACCTTGGCATAGCATCCGCAAGCTTCTACGCCTCTTCAACCGCCTCAAAAAAAAAAAAAAAAAAACCCCACAGTGCAATCGATATCCTGCTCGTCCGATGGTGCCCCCACCACTAATCCGCGTCACCTATTTACTCGTTAAAGTGGACCACCCCAGGAAAACAAAAATGGTAGCCAAAGTTCCCGTACGCAGACCGCCGAAAGCATATTTCGGCCGATATTTATCAGTAAAAATCATTACATCTGAAACTCCAATAATCATTTGCCGATCACCGACTTAAGAGCGAGAGTCCGGAGTTCATACTCTGCAACTGAAAGGAAGAAAGAGGAAAGAAAAAGGAAAAGGATCATCGGAAAACGCATAAAGAATGGAGTGTACAGGTCAGTGAAGTCAGTCAGTGCAATCCTCCAGTCCTCTGCTTTACCTGCCGCAGAATCCAACGTTCTAATTAAAACCCGGTTTCATTCTGCACTAATTATTTAGAGGGTTATCGACCTTTATCTCAGAAGATTTCTCACCGGTCTTTTAGGGGTTTGATTCTAGTTATCTTTCGTTGTAGGGTATTATTCTCATACCTCGCCTCATGTGCTCATCTCCTTGACCTCATTCATCATACCTCATGTGTTCTTCATCATGTGTGAGGAAAGTGACTGAGCAAATACCATAACAATGGATTTCAAGTGAGAATGCTTAAAGGAAATTCTAACCAAAGTTCTGATTATGTGAACGATTCTTTTGTTTTCGTAACTCTGAATCGGGGCAATTGTTCATGGTGTATATGGTGCAGATTGGGTTGAATTCTATCTGAGGACTAATTGATATCTAACTTTTTCTTTGTTGTCTTACTCAGGAGGGAATCCTCATGATGCTGTACCACCAGTGGAAGGTGTTGCTGGGGGAGGGACGGCTTATGGATGGAATGATGGTGGTTTACATGGTTCAAATCCTCTTTGTGGACCAGTTGATCCATCGAAGGTCCCATCCGCCGAATTATTGAATGTGTGGTGCATGCCTAGCACGGCCAATGTTGGACAGCAAGAAACACCTCGACCTTTGGAGCCTGTAAGTCTCTGTTTATATATTCTCCCCTTGCACCTGGCAGAATACAATCTAGTTTCCTCCAATTCAGACTCTGTTAATGGTTCATGATGTTACGTAATTTGTTGATAACTAGATGTGTCCGAGTTTCCTGCATGCTTGAACTTGTAGTCTGCCTGTGATCGGTCCCCATGAGTCAAAATATATTTTGGTTTTACATTTTGTGCTCACTTATGTACAGGGAGAGCCAGTGAGCCACACTTATCTGCTCATTCTAAGGACATTCACGTAGCTTACTTACCCACTAAATGTATGGACATAAACATTCCTAGAAAGCATAAGGTGAAACTGCTGTATTCTGCACTTATCTACATATGACCTTTGTATGGGTCTTACATCATGTAGGAACTCAGCTGTCTGCACCACTTAATTAGTGTTTGCTGGGACCTCAGAAGCCGAGCATTCTGAAATTTGAGGGAGATTAGCTGAAAAGGATTTGGTGCGTATAACAGGTTGGCTATTCCATTTCCTGTTCTGCAAAGATCTAGTGCTTAAGGAAGATATCGTTTTATTTAATTCAGTTCCTGTGGTGAGGTGTGACCCACAAGATTTGAGGGGTGAGAATATATTTTAGTTAATAATGTTTTGATGGTAAAATTGGACATTAACAATGGCATAAAATGTCTTAAGCAATTGATTTGGTTGGTAAAGTGCTTGCTTAGCAGATGAAGTGGCTTCCCCCCAGTAGAAAGAATCTCCAGTCATTCATTCAGAGCCTTTGGTGATGCGTGAACCACAACAAAAGAGAGGGAAAGTTTATTTGGTGGGTCCCTGATTTGAATAGGCAGTGACAAATAATCATGGGAAAATTCTCTTTTAAGTTCTGGGAAAGGAGGTGGTTTCTTTTAAGCATTTGAGGCATTATAGTAATCGGAAAAAAAATTCAAAAGCTGGGGAATGGACTAAGGGCTTCCATTCTTCCCCAAGAGGTAATAATTTGAAGTAGATAATTAATTACAGAATGAGTTTCGGCTGTGCTGCTGAAGCAATGGCTCTGAACGAAGGATGGGGAGGGGAATGATGAGTGAAATTAGCATATTATCATGAATTCTGCCAGGCTTACGGTTTAGCATGTAAAGAAGAGAGAAAAGTATGAAGGTGTAAGGTTTCTCTTGGATCCAGTTATGTGAAAGATCCTTGTCACTACTTATCTGAGTTGCAGTCAGTTCAATGTTTAGTGAAAGAAGGTTTCACTCTTCAATCCTGAACTTCTTACAGCTGGATTCACTATTAGATTGTACTCATTTAGATTAGTTCAAACCTCAAATGTCCATGTTAATGCAATTCATCAGTGGGTATAATTTGATGTTTGTAGTCTCACTATCCTCTACTTAAACTTAAGATTCTAACATATAGATCTCCAGTTAATGTGGGTCAGTATTAATTGAATTTTCTGTATCCCTATTATTCATTGAACTGGTTACCTGTTGATTTCAAAACTAAATTTTACCACATCAAATTCTATGATGTCTTGGATGAGCCAATATTGGGAGTTCATAGTCAACACAAACTCTTGTGTTGTAAGGGTGGGGGGGGTCTGAGACTGCTTTAGAATGGACATTTCAATAGTCGAACGGAATAATTTTACACACACGAGAGAGAGAGAGAGAGAGAGAGAGAGAAGTCATAAACTGTATTCTTTTTTGACTTCTCTTTTTTTTTTTGGGGGCGGGGGACTTTGACTTCGACTCATGCCTTCTTGTTGGAGCGGAATATCCTTTGCCCTAGGGGCTCAGGGATATAACTTTCAAGCAGAGAAAGGCACAGGTCTGGTCCGGTCCGGTCCGTAAGTCCACATGTCCTACTTCATAGCCAACATTCCGCGTTTCTCTCTCTTCTATTCTTTCTTTGTTCTCTTTCTGGTTATAGGGGGGAGGGTAGGGGGGTTGTTTTGGTGTTGCTCTTTCGGTCAGTGGTTTTTTTCTTGCATATGTGGCTGCAGGCAGTTGTGGTGTTCCTCGCTTGGTTTTCTGTTCTATTTTGGACTTGCCTCTGTGGTGGTGCAGTAACGGTGTGAGGGTTACCCCCCCCCCACTTTCCTTCTTCTCTTAATAAAATATCATTTGTTAACCATTTCCCCCAATCCAAGAGAAATGTAATCTCTTTTTCTTCTTTCAATTATAAATTCTCAATGGATACAATTATGTTAGGAACTTACGAGGATTTTAGGAAGGTAGGGCTTACAAAATTTAGGGACTGAAATAACCTTGTAGGACCTATGAAGCTTTTATAAATTCTAACATCTAAAACATGCTAGATGTCTGGAATTTTATAACTTTGCAATAAATTTACGGAAAAAGAATCCTGCCTGGCAGCATGGCACCTGTGCCCATACACAAAGGAGGGCGAAATGATCATGCTGCCCCCATGAATGCGAAAATCATGCCCCAGTTTAGGCTCTCGTGCATGATTGGCCCCTGCAGATGGTGCAGGGGCCATGCTGCCAGGCAGAGAACACTCTCCCATAAATTTATTATGGGCAAGAGGGCGCCTACCCTGCTGGTGCAGGTACACGCCAGCGCGCGGGCCAATGGAGGGTGCTTGGGAGATTTTCAGTGTGGGGTTAGTACGGTATTCCGGCACTTGCTGTGTGTAGGCATAGATGCATGCAGGCAGGCGTTCTTTCTTCCATTTATTATTTTGACCTTGAAAAGGTATTTTATGAAGATGCTTATGGGACGAACACAAAGTAGTTCATGCGCAGGTGACCTGCTACTTGATACTAAAATTGGTTGGGCGGGGAGTGGATTGACTGCACAGGGGAGGCTTCAGAAATTGCTTTAGGGGATTATGGTGATTATAATATAGTAAGCTTGTCAAATCTGAAGGTTGTGATGGAAATAGTAGGATATGCAGTGTTAAATTTTGCAATTATATGTGCTTCTCTAAACACTTTTCTGCTTTTTCTATGGTCTTCAAGTTTGTGAGGTTTGGTTTGCCTTGCAGATATCTCTACTAGCAGCTAGAAATGAGAGGGAAAGCATTCAAATTGCCGTACGCCCAAAAGTTTCTTGGGGTCGTCCTGGTGTTGCAGGGATTGTGCAAGTTCAGTGTACTGATCTGTGCTCTTCTTCTGGTGAGAGGTTAGTTTCTTGGAGATGATTACTCTGTCGATGTCATTAATTTTGTTTCTACATCCCACCATAAACTTGCTGATGGTGACTTTTTCCCAGGTTGGTTGTTGGACAATCAGTTACTTTGCGGCGTTTGGTTCCAATCTTAGGTGTGCCTGATGCTCTTGTACCCCTTGATCTGCCAGTCAGTCAAATAACGCTTTTTCCTGGGTACTGTTCAAGTGATGATCTAAAAATTTGTCGTATTATTACTATCCAGGTGAAATGAGTTCTTTTGAGAAATTGTTTTTTGCTTCTACCAATGAAGAAAGCTTCTTTGTTGCAGAGAAACAACGGCAATTTGGGTTTCAATAGATGTTCCTGCTGAACAATCCCCTGGTCAATATGAAGGGGAGTTCTTCATCACAGCTATGAAGGCAGAAGCAGAGTGATAATCTACTCTTTCCTTCAGTTAAATATTAGTTTGTCATGTAGCATGTAGTTGCTAAAATGCTTTTGTTGTTATTTTCATTGAGATTTATGTTTTCAGGGTTGGCATCTATTAAAAGAGCCTTATTTATTCTTTCTATAGTTTATTTGCTAATTATTTGGACTTGGGGTTCTTATTTCTATCTGATTTTTCTATTCGCAGGACTTCAGCACAATTCCTGGCTAAAGATGAGAAACGTCAGATTTTCAGAGAACTCAAGAATTGTCTTGACGTTGTGGAATCTATAGATCATGAACCCATGAAAAATTCGGTGGGGATTGGAAACTATTGTTTTTTTTCCTTATAGATGGAAACCATTTACGTTTAGACTTATGATTGCTTATAGGAACCCTGGGATTGCTACATCTGCTCTCACTTCAGATTTCCAAGAGTGATGGATTGGGACCTGTTTCCCCTTGGAAGCTCTTGCTTCTGTTTCTGTGCCTACCATTTATGGAAAAATTCACTATCTATGCCAGCAGCCCAGCTCTGGCTAATACCAACACATCTCCTTCGAGCTATTCTCTAGTCACGTCTGGGAGTGCCCTTCTTTCTCGATAATTCGTGAGTTCGAAGTAGAATCTTTTCTTTTGTTGCAGGCACCTCCTTCTATGTTTGACGTTATTTGTGCGGTCTCACGGGGGGTGATCATCTGCAAACTCTAGATATAGAGTTTTCAAGCAAATCTTATTCTGTGGGAGTGATTCTTTTATTCCACTTTTCCCTATTTGCCTTCTGGGGGCAGTCTTCTCAGAGCAAAATGCATGTTTGCTTCTCAATCCCAAAAAATCACTTCTTAATTTTTTTTGTGGGAATAGATAGTTTGTGCTAAGCATTCATTTTACTAAAAAATTCATTTTTAAGCATAAAAGAAGTGCTTCCCTGAATGATGACTAGAAATCAGAGTGACATCAGATGTGATCTTAGATTGATACTGATAGTGATATCCATGGCATGAGATCTAGGAAATGGATGTCGATACGAGTGTACTCTCCATTATGCTGCTATAATTCATTACTTCTAGCTTTTCGAGTTCTTTGTTCCAATGCTTGCATGTTGCCTAATTCAGTATCTTATCTAGTTGACTGAGCTCAGCTGATCATGTACAGGTACACTCTGGTACTACAGGTTGCTGAAAGGTGTATTGTTCTTCTTTTTGTAGGGTGAGAGATTGATATCTGTAAGTACGGTTTTAAGGAGAGTTATTCAGTCTCCAACATTTACTGAAATCTCTTCAGACAATGGGCAATTGGATATGATGGAAGAAGATGCTTTGACAAACCTTTCAGTGCGTTTGAGTTTAAGTTTGACCATTTGGGACTTTGTTCTTCCGCGGACACCTTCACTTCCAGCTGTTTTTGGTGTATCCTGTGCATTAAATTTAATGATTAAAAAATAATTGAAAATACCTGTTATGTATTAATTTATTGGTGTTGCCTAAGATTAGGTCATAAACAATGAATATTTAGTTGAAGTTTCTTAAGTTAATCTGCAAATATGCTATCTGATCTAGCAGTTCTACATCTGCATGTTTGTGCATGTGCAAATGCTACCTGGATTATGCATACTATTTGGAGTTTCGTGGGCTCTATGGGTGATAACAGCTGTGATGGCTGATAAGTAAGAAAATTCAGATCATGAAGACTGATTGAATCTATCCATATATCACATACAATTCGGAAGAAGAGGTTCGAGATTTGGTTTTGACCGAAACTCTGCATGTTTCGGTGTGCCATTTTGGCCATATTTTGGCCCGAAACTTCATGGAAACCCTAATTAAGCATTTCTAAACATATATGAACTCTTAAAGTTATGCTTGTATGTTTAGAGTAACCGCTGGGGGGCTGTTTTGGGTATTTGGTTATGTGGTTAATGTAATAAGAATTATGCTGATGGCATTCTTGTCCCTTTTCTTTATGGTATAAATATAGTTGAGAGCCCACAGTTGGTGTATTCTGCCAAACCCTGAACAGTACTTTTCTCCTGATAGCTTGTGGTTTTCCTCTTCTTCCTCTCTCTCTTCTACATTGCTGACATTGATTTCCTGTATTTGATATTGTTTCGTATCAGAGCAGGTTTGATCAGTGTTCGCCATCTGCTTTTTCTCTTTCCTGAGGGACTCTACTTGGGGCTCTCTTGTAATGTGCAGCCACCTATTGCTGCAACTTTATACCGTGACGACCTAGTTTGTATCAGATGAAGAACTAGGGTTTTTAGTATTGGTGATGATTGCCACCTTTCTGGAGTATTGATGCTTGTTTCTGTTCACACATCCGAAAAGATGATGAAGCCCAACATGCGCATGCTGTTTTCTGTGCAAGGAGTGAATTTTCTCATTTATGCAATTTTCGCCCCACTCTACGGTTGCAGTTTTGTGATGTTGCTGATATCAGCAGTTCAGCACTTCGTCTGGTTATTGTATATGGATGTTGCTGCCTATTAAGGTCAGATCTACCCTACTTTTGATTATCAGATTAATTTTCACTCTGGTTCTTGTGAAACCCTAACTTGGTGATTTTATGGAAACCTAATTCCCTTGGTCTGATCAACTCAACTCAGCCTTATCCCAACTAAATGGGGTTGGCTTTCCATGTCTGATCATTATGAGATTTTGCAGACTTTTCCACACTTGTTGCTGGCTATTTGAGAAAATTTTCAGGTTTTTCTCCTAACCCCTTCCCTATGCAATTTGACTTCTCTGCTGGCTGCAATTTTCTCTCCCTGCTGTTTCTCTCCTTGGTTGTGGCCTGTGGGTGATGTTATTTTCCCTTTGTCATTTCATAAAGGCTTGTTTTCATTATTTACTGCATGATTCAAGATTTTAGTCAAAACAACCGAAACCTCGTGAAATATTTCTGTTTTGATCTTGGTTGAAACGAAATTGCATGCGACTCTATAGGCATGCAATGTTTTGAAATTGAAATTTTGTACTGTTTCAGAATTTCAGTTGCATACCGCCGAAATGGTATATTCATTTTATCTAAATACTGAAACTTGGTCGAAATGGAGTGCTGTTTTGACCCATTTCGATATACTTTGTCCGAAACCTATGATTTTGGTAGAAACTCATATCTTTTGAGTTTTTTTGGCCATTCCACTTGCAAATGTTGGTGGAACAATGTGTTGGAGGCTTCTACAACACATCTACAACGAAGATTTTGATGCACCTTTGACATAGAGTAGGAGGAAGGGCTTTGTAGGGGTCTTTTTAGTTTCACTTGATGTTGTAACACTTTTACATGTATGGTGTACTCGAAGTTATAAGTTGTAACATTTTGACATTTAATAATATTAAATGATTTTCCTCCATTTGTAAATGACTATTGCATATTTTAGTTGTTTTTATTTATTTTGTATGTTATAGTACTAAATAATGTATAGCATAGGCTATATTTAAGAAATGTATAACCAAGGTACGCTGAGCAGTGAGCACTTCCAATATAGGGTATGAAACCAAACTAACATTTTGATTTTTGATTGTGTTTTTTAACAGTCAAAAGGTTCCATTGTGTTTATGGATGCTTAATTTGGGTCTCCATGAAGTTTCGGGTTAAAATATGGCCATTTGACTGCCAAAATGGTCAAATGAAACCAGTCACCGAAATGTGCAAGTTTCGACTAGGTTTTGGTGGTTTCATGAAATATTTGGTTATGATCTTGGCCGAAACTGACTTCTTGAACCTTGTTTACTACATCTATATTGACCTTGAGACTTGAGTGAAGGGACTTGTCTACGATATCTTCTCTACTTGTTGCTGCTGGTTTTTCTACTTACAAATTTTCTATTTGTTATACTGGATGCTTCTAAGCTTGTTGTGGACAATGTTAAATGTTAAGGTTACTTATATTAAATCAGTGGATTTTTTTTTTATTTTTTTTGTTATGGGTCCAAGCTGTTAAAGTTTACATTAATACTAAAGGCAAGCTGAAGTATCTTGTGTCAACACCTTCTTTTCCTGATTCTAAAGACTATGACGAGTGGGTACGAAACCACCATAAGTAAGTACGAAACCAATCACGATCACAGATATCGCAGACGAGAAAATAGGGTTTTGAGAGCTCGATATGGAGAAAACTTGTAGCTGGCAGATTTGGCCTCCAAAGGTCTTGATCTCTTGGTCGAAGGCTGAATATGAAGGGTGGAAAAAAACCCCAAAACACTAGGTGATCCTGTCGAACAATTAAGAGATATGCTGGTTCTTGATTTTAGGGCAGAATTAGGAAACAAGCTGGAGATTTTGCACTGCAGCTGCTATAGGCCTTGAATGGCCTCCAAACTCTGGTCGAGTTCCCCACTTGATGCACCTGAATGACCCTCAAAAAAGATCCTGAAGCTGATCTCTGTGCTGGAAGATAGGAGGACTCTAATAGTACATCAAAACCCTAACAGGTTTGGCTTGATTCTGGCTGCAAGGCTGGCTTCTGATCTTCAATCTTGCTGATGTATTTGTAAGCCTGATAATGATCTTACAGCACTCAAAAATAAGGGCAAAACAAAGGAAGAAAGGAATTTGATGGAGGGGTGAGAAGGGGAAGAGAAATGGTGGTGGTTTGGGCCTCGACCTCTCACCTTCCCCTGGGCATCTCACCCTCTCAAGGTTTTGGGCATATCACCCTCTCAAATTGATTCTTTCATCCATGGAGTAAACTCTCATCTTTTCATTAATCGTGTCAAGCATTACAATCGATCGAGGCTCCTTTTGTAGCCTTGGCTAGGCTGTTACAGCTTTGGAAACAGTTGAATTAGACTACTAAACTGAATAGGAAACTAATCTAAGAATCTAGACTTCCCTAATTACAAGACTAGTAGACTAAGAAAAGAAATAATTATAGAAGCAAATGTTTCTAATGACTAACTCACCCTTGCTTACTTGCCAAGACTAAACCAAAATAGAAAAAAATTTCAGACAATAAAGAAGGAAACTAGACATTCAATATTGCAGTAACAGATGGAAGACAAGAGACTTCTGGAAGCTGCTGATTTTCTGGATTGATGGTTGCTGTAGAGGACTTCTAGAAGGACCATATGGGGCACCAGCACTGTTCACGGGTACTGTTCACATGAACAGTATTTTCTGTTCACATAAACAGTATTTTCTGTTCACTTTATGCTTCCTTATGCTTTGATCTACATCATGGATCCGTGCAAGGACAAAAAGGAAAAGTAAGAGGGCAAGGAAACAAAGCACAACACTAAAAACGAAGTGAACCACAGCTAGATGGGGTCTGCTACATGGATTCTAGTCCTCCATTCTACTCTATTCGAGGTAATAGATTGGGCAAGACCTAATCTATGCATTTCTTTCCTCACTACTCCTGGCTCTTTTCAATCATTCCATTTGGATTCAAATCACTGCTCCTTACTGGTGCATCCGTAGGCCTTCGTTGAACATGGCCATACCACCTCAAATGGCTTTCTTGGAGCTTATCATGGATCGGGGAGACTCCCAGATCAGCACCAATACAGGTTCATTCCTTACCTTATCTTTCCTAGTTTTTCCGCACATCCATCTTAACGTTTTCATTTCCATTGCTCAAAGATTATCTATATGACGCTTCTTAACTGCCCAACATTCCACACCGTACATCATAGTTGTGCGTACGAATGTACTAAAGAATGGTTTTGGAACAATATGAAGCTTGTTGTTGCAGCAAATGTTATGTTCCACACCACAACCAAGGGAGTTTGGGAAGATCTGAAGAAAAGCTTCTCCCAATAAAAGAAAATGTCTCGCATTTATGATCTTTAAGAGAATTTTTTTAACTTCAAGTAGGGTTACACGTTTTTAAATGAGTACTATAGTACTTTATGTTAATGTGGGAGGAACTCAATGCTTATCAACCTTACTCAAAAGCGGCAAATGTAGATGCGTTACAGTAGTCCCTTGCACTTTGTTCCACCAAGAATGTAGGTGATTTGACAAGAATTACCAAATTCAGGGGTTTTTTGGAGTATTCCCCTTTAACAAATGAAACCACTTGAAAGTTACAATTGGGTTGAAATTTTGACCCACAGTGCTTTTATATGCACTATTTTGCATGAAATCGAGTCAACCGAAATTTTTTGGCCAAAATACGGAAATTTCATTGAAATCTTGCATTCTTACTGAGGCACACACAATTTCGTTTCAACCTTTTTCGAAACAGAAATATTTCACGAAATCTTGGTGGTTTCGGTCAAGATTTTGAACTATGTTGGGAAATCAATTCATGTAAGAGCCAAAATAGAAAGATAGCTCCTATATCTTCACTATTCATGTAAAGAATTTCGCCTCTGTTGGCTTACTTGTCAGTTTTAGTCTTACATCAGCCCATATCTAGGTCTAATGTAATACATTAATGGCTGAAGAGTTATGAAAATAGCTGTTGACCGTTGGGTATTCAAAGCTAAGTGTTGAGGTTTGTTGAGACTTTGTTTCCATTATGTGTGCTTGGACATTTGTGGCTTTACACCTGCTTCTCCGTAAGACTGCAACAAAGAAAACAAAATTGCCTAAAAGAAGGAGAAAATGATTTGATAAAAAATAATGCTACATGCAAAGATCTGGACAAGAATAGATGTGGGCTCTTCATGTTGATAGTGAAGATATATGAGCTATATTCCTATTTTGGGCCTTGGATGTGACAATTCCACAATTAACAGTGGTATAAGACTGGGGAAGTCCACTCTGTCTTCTTGATCCAATTTCTCTTCCTTGTAGCAATATTAATAGGTCTAGGTGCTATAGTTCTAGAGAAAAACAAATTACAAGGAAGTGCTTACTCTCATTACTTGTGCGAAAGACAGAATGAAATTTGGTATCTATAAACCATTTGCTGTGGAGAAGAAGAATGAAGTCATAATCAGTTGTGACTCTGCAATGAGTTATTAACGGAAGATGGTATTCTAAGTTGGAAATATTTTGTTGTTCACTTTATCAGGCTGCTTATAATGTATACGCTCCAATGTCCGTCCTTTCCATTTCAATGGTCGCATATGACAGAATTTCTCCACTAATAATGGTGTTGTCTGGAGGCTATGATTATGCATTGTCCTCATCAATGGTTCAGTCATCTAAAATACCACAGTTCTTAAAAGTTCCCCCATTTCTTCTCCTTCTCCTCAGGGTGTTGGTTGGGTTCTTACTGATATTGGTTGGATTCTTTCTTGTTGGGAACCACTGTCCATCTTCTGGATTCTTTTTACATATACTGTTTGGAGGACATTGTGTCAATTATCTTATCTCTAAAGCTGAATTATCAAAGAAATCTTTGTCTCTAAGTTGAAAATTGTGCTTGTGCCTGTTTCTTTGACGACATATAAGATATCTGAAACTGTGATCGAGGATCGTTTCGGTGTGAAACATGGTACTGATGAGTGGTATGAAGCATTGGATCAGCACTTCAAGTGGCTTCTTCAGTATAGAATTAGTCCATTCTTTTGCAGATGGGGTGATAGCATGCGTGTCTTGGCATACACCTGTCCATGGCCAGGTGGGTGGATAAAAGAGTTCTAGTTTATGATGATGTCTACTTATTAGAAGCTTCTGTTATCATTGTGAACTCATGCTGCTTTCATGAGTTAAAATTTCTTTGAAGCATGTACATACTTCAATTCAGTTGCATTTTCTTTTTCCCATAATTTTTTCTGGTGCTTCTGTAGCTGATCACCCAAAGTCGGAAGAATATTATTCGGACCAAAGATTAGCAGCATATGCGGTACCATATGCTCCAGTACTATCTGGGTATGAAATTACTTGTGCACATGGTTCTATTTGTATTTGTCCTTGTTGAATCTTGGTGAGCTACCATTGGCTTGTTGACATGCAACAGTAGTGATGTAGCGAAGGATATCTTGAGGAAGGAAATTGATATCTTGAAGACAAAGGCTCACTGGAAGAAAGCTTACTTCTACCTGTGGGATGAGGTATGAGCAGGCTGTAGTATTTTCCCTCCAAAAAGAGTGAATTTCATGTTATATCCAGGACACTTGTGCTTGTAGCGACAATACCTGGAAGAATTTTGTGGCATCTTGGTTTGCTCAACAGTGATAGTACTCCGAAAGTTTAACTTAAAGTAATACTTTTTGGTGATTCTTTACGATTATTCCTTTTTGACTTTTCTCTTATACTGTTGCCTATTTATATGGGTCTATCGAGAAACAAGTAAGGAGAGGGTGAAATTTATGCAGAATCTTTTGTTAATGAATCTGTCATATTAGGTTCTTTATGTCCTAACTTCTACAAACTTTTCTCCAGCCATTGAACCTGGACCATTATAATTCTGTACGCAACATGTCAACTGAAATAAAGGCCTATGCATCTGATGCCCGCGTTTTAACTACTTATTATTGTGGTAAGTGTCTTGTGTGATGTTTATCTGTAATCACTCCCCCCCCCCCCCCCCCCCCCGGGTTGAACTTCAAACCTCTCTTTGTCTCTTTGATTGACTATGAAATTTATTGAACCTTGGGATCCTTGCATATCTACCATCCATGTGATGCAC
The DNA here is from genome assembly GCF_013358625.1 of Macadamia integrifolia. NCBI lineage: Eukaryota > Viridiplantae > Streptophyta > Magnoliopsida > Proteales > Proteaceae > Macadamia > Macadamia integrifolia. Next base: position 21,259,501 of record NC_056563.1, on the reverse strand, counting down.
CTGCAAATTATGTCACGTGATTGATTAGCTTAATCAAAAGGCTATCTTGGTTGGATAATAATTAATAAGTACACTGATTCTCTTACCTTACCTGGATCATACACTTAATGAATGTATATAAGTTTATTAAAATATCTTGATTTGACAGTTATATTTCTGAATTGATGCAAATAGATGATGGAAGAGCCTTAAGAGAGAATCATATACAAGGGAGAACCCGGGGGGGGGGGGGGAGGGAAACAAAAGACAAACCATCAAAAAGGAACAACCCAAAAAGAAAAGAAATACAAGGACAACAACCATAGGGGGGGGGATCTAGAAACTAGCCTCAATCACAAACCAGTAGTAGGGGATATACAATGCCATCCGGGGGGGGGGTGTGTGGGAGTGAGACAAGATGGAGGAGTGAAGTCCCCCTGGAGACAAAAACGAGCTTGTTCCTTGGAGAATCCCTTACAATTCGAGGGCAAATTGACGCAAGCTTGTAGTGGACGTCAAAATAAATGGCATTAATAAGAACAAAATTTGGACGTCCATCTGCTAAGATTCTGCTCCATCCAGATATGGTTGATGGTAGCACAATAGGCAAGCTTCCCAGCTGTGTCACAGATTGGGGAACGAACGAAAGTCATGTCAACCCATATCCATTATCTACTAAAGGGGAGGATTCTCTTTCTAGAAGGCCAAAAACTATTGAGAACCTTCTTCCACATTATAGAAGAGAAGGGGTGGGAGAAAAATAGATGATCTAAATCCTCGGTGGCATTTTTGCGAGACAACAAGAAGAGGGAACCTGAATGTGCCTGTAGATGGGAAAAGACTGCGTAAGGAGGCAGTTGGAGATGGATCGCCAATTGGTGAAACTATGGTGGGGAATGTAGCCTTCAAACCATATAATTTTACGCCAAGGAACAAGGTGGCCAATAGATCAGACTAGATGCCAAGCAAAGGAGGAGCTGAACTTTCCAGTGGGACAGGGGAGCCAGAAATTTCTTTTCTTCTCTTCCACAGTGACCCAGAGGAAGAGGAGGTAGGGAAGACCAGATATCAGATAGGGGGGAGGAGGGGAGGGGACCAAACGCCATTCGAAATGGAGGCAACAATGGTGTTCCTCCCAAACCGGAGGAATAGACAATCCTTGGGCTAATTACAAAACAGAAGAAGACCATCCATTGTGTATGCCTCTTTTCATCGTAAAATGATTAGAAGGCGGGATGCCTGGGTCAAGCCAGATGGAGGTTTTGGAGCCATTTCCAATGGAGGAGGAAATGGCGCCAAGAGCGGTGGATCTAGTGCTATGGATTTTCCGTCAGACCCACGAGGCATCAGAAGCAGGAGAGACTACTTAGATGGAGTTGTTTTTTACGGGGAAGAATAAACCCAAGTGACCCAAATACTATTATGCTTGGCTACAATCTTCCAGATGAGTTTGAGAATGCCAGTCGTATTGACCTCCTTGATTCTTCTCAACCTCAAGCCTCCTTCAGATTTGGGAAGGCACTGATTAATAGGTTTATTTATCATTATAAAAAACTAGATTTAATATGTAAATATGTAATGGACATTCATGCTCATTAATTTGTACTTGTTATTGTCAATTGGAGTAGACTTTATGTTAAATGCATTTTAAGAAGATTTCATAGTCATTGTATACCTCCAAAATGCTTTCTATCAGCTGTATACATGGTAGAGAAGTTGAGATAGGCACATCTATCTCCCCCTCCAATGAATGAACTAATACTCTAACCCAATTCTTGGGAATAATGTAGTAGGACCCGCTGAAATATCTAGGAACTAGGGGAAAACTAGTGGAATTTGCCGGAAATAGATATGAATGTGGCAATATCTATTTCATCAGATTTTCAGATACACAAGATAATATAATATATTCTCAGAAACAGGGAAAAATAGGATTTGCCATAGGAGAAATTTGATCTCTCTGGACTAAGACTCCAAAACCCTATCTAACTATTGAATTCAGAGATTCAAATTTCTTACGATAAAAAAGGGTACAATTTAATCAAATCAGTTTTGAAAGGGAAAACAGAGTATGGATATAGAATGCAGAAGCAGAGTATTCCCAGCCTGGGAGAATAGATTAACAGACCTTAGAAACAAAGTTTGAAAGCAATCTGACCTAAGCATCGACGAATTTAATTTGAATGGATCCACAAAATAGGGCTAGAAACTTTGTATTGCATGTATGAATTTATGCAATCAGAGAACTCAACTGTTAGGATGATTTCTTTATTGAAAATTTGAAATCATAGTTGTCGAGCCTACTAGGTGACACAAGGCATTGGGAGGGGCACCTAGGTGCCCTAGGTGTGCAATAAATGTAATATAACAATGATAATTTTATATAGTTATATTATACCTACATGCAATATGATATAATTATGCAAGTAGGGACCTAATATGAGAAAACCAAAATATAAGAAACAAAACATAGGACATAATAAAAACAAAGTAATAGACATAAATGGAAAATGACCATAGTTGTCAAGGTGGCTGAAGCGTTGGAGGGCCGACTAAGTGGTTAGGTGACAAGGTGCCCGCCTAGATGACAAAGACGCTGTAGTGTATATATATATATATATATATATATTATTTTATGCATCTAGCTACACAGAGTCACAAACACATAAAACCCTCCAATTAACAAAACAATACAAAAATTTTCGGCAAGTATGATATGAATAATTTAACAGCCCATCATGTGAATAATTTAACAGCCAATTAAAGGTAATAAGCTACACAAACATGTAAATTAACAGCCCATAGCAGCAATAGCAATCTCAGTCAATACATAGAAGAATTCATACACTATCACAAATCTCATATCAGGCAATAAGAACAAAGAACTAAGATATAGAACAGATTTGAAGATGAAAATAGAGAAATAAGGAAAAAAAAAAAAAAAAAAAAAAGAGAACCGGAGAAGAGGAGAAGTGGAAGAAAAGGGAGGAAGAAGAAGAAGAAGAAAAAGTACAACTTACCTGAAAGGTGCTGCTGGAAAGGGTTGGAGTCACCGAAGCAGGAGCATGAGTCAAGGGTTTCATTGTCTCCCCTCAACGAAGGCGTGAGCAATCAAGAGGTTTTTTTATTCTTCTTTTCTTTTAAGTGATTCAATGTCCCATGGTGTACAAGAATAATGTAAACAAGCCAATGAAAACATAATAAATGGAATAAATAATAAAAAAAATACAATTAGCGCGTTGACTTTTTGACCCCATAGAAAATGCTGGGAAGCCCAACGCCTTGACAACTGTTTAAACACCACTTTTGATACCCAACGTTTGGGGAAATTGTACTTTGGGTACCCAACATTTGTGAAATCATGTTTGGGGTACCTATTTTGATATTTTCAATTATACCATTGATCATAATTTTACACCACCGCCCTTACTACCATCGTCATCGTTGCCCAACCCCCGCCCTTCCCTGCAACCCCAACCTCCCTTGCCCCCTACCCCCTACCCCCTACCCCCTACCTCCCACCCCCGTCCCCACCCTTCCCTACAAACTGGTCCCACTCTCCCTTGCCCATCCCCATCCGCACCCTTCCTACAAACCCCCCATTGTGGCCTGCAAACCCCACCTTGCCCCTGGTTCCTTGCCTCCCTTGCAACCCCACCCCACCAGGCCACCACCCTACCCACCCTTACCTAGCCCCACCTCTTCCCTGCACGATGAACCCCTCAACCCCCTACCGTCCCTGCAACCCCACCGCGACCTCTTTTGCCCTAGCCCAGGCGGCGCATCCCCATCCCACACTCCCTCCCGTGCTCTCTTTCCCCATTCCCTTCTTCCTCCCCAACCCCTCACCCTGACCGCAATTCTGCCCACCCATGTGTTGCATCTGCAACCCCACCCACCCCACCCACCCCACCCTCATCCCTCCTCCCTCCTCCCTCCTCCCTCCTCCATGCTCCATGCTCCATGCTCCATGCTCTATGCTCCATGCTACCACCACCCACCCCACCTTAGGTTCCGCACTCCCTTTTCTACGCCTCACCTTGCTATCCTCTCTTACGCATAAACTCTCTCTTCCTCTCTCTCTCGATTCTGTTTCTGTCTCTGTAATGCAGATACAAACTTCCTCCTCGAAGCCTTTCTCGGCGAGTATTTTTAATTATCAGATTCCCTCCCAATGTTTTGTATAGAAAAGATTTGTTGTTGAAAGGTGATCTTTTGTCAGGTCCCAATTGAATTCCTTTTGAGTAAATATGCTCCTAAGATTTTACTTCCTGGCTTAAAATTTCAAAGCGATTTGGTAAAGTGTTTAGGATGAACGAGTTGCTTTCTTTGTTTGTAGCTTCAGTCGTCTTCTTGTGGAGGGGAGAAAAAACCGTCATCATTTGTTAAGGAGGAAGAGGAGTTGCACAGATGAAAAGCGATAGAGAGGATAGTTACATGTGCTCTCAACTCAAACGGCCGCTTGTTTCTCCCCGAGGGGAAGCTTCTAGGAAACGTCAACTGGTTGGAGGACTGGAGGAGTTGCACATAAACTAACCACCAACAATGCTTTGGCTTATCTCAAATCGGTGAAAGATATGTTTCAAGATAAAATGGACAAATATGATGAGTTTCTTGAAGTCATGAAAGATTTCAGTACGATGGGCACCACAATATATTTCCATCATATAAGCCATCCCCCCTTCATAGTCCTCACCCCCAACCCGTTGTATTCTTATCAGATCGACCTTGCCCTCCCTTGTCTTGCCCTCCTCTGGTCAACCTGCAACAGCCCCTCACTCTCTTGCTGTCACTCTCCCCTCCCCTGCTCTCTTTCCCCATTTACTTCCATCATCAGAGAAGAGACCAAATTGGGATTATAAAAAAATAGGGAACCTCAAACGTTATATCAATGAAACGTAAGGTACCTTAAACATCATGTTATGAAATGTGAGGTACCCCAAATAATAAGATTATCTTATTACAAACGATGGGTACCTTACAATTTCCCCAAATGTTATTTACCCTAAATATAAATCAACATACTCTCGTGAATGTCAGAAAACTGATATAATATAACATGTGCTATCACAAAGTGCCAAGGCATCCTATGTGATGTCTTTCTTGCATCAAATAAGGGCGTGTTGTCACCTGGGGCTTGGACCAAAGAAGGCACCTAGACGCCTAGGCTACAACTTGATGACTCTGATTGAAGTGATTAGAACTTGCAATAGAAAAAAGAAAAGAAAAAAAGAGAGAAGGATCATACGAATCCACTTACAAATTCTGGGAATCCATTTTTTAGAAATATTTATAAGTCCATGCCAATTGCAGAAACTTTTTATTCATATAATCATGGGTGCAGTTTGAGCTAATTACATGTATTTATGGGCTCAATCCCTTCAGATCTCCTATGTCTACTACAACCATACTTCCACATATTTCGGTTTTGACCAAAATTGAAACAGAATGAATTATCAAAATTGCAGTGTCAAAATGGAGTGAAATGGACCGAAATGCACAAATATGGAGCGAAATTTCACCAAAATATTTTGGTTTCGACAGAAATTCAAATTTCAAACCTTGATCAAGATAAAGTTTGTAAATAGAGAAAATAAAATAAACCTATGGGAAGTGATTATTTTGACTCCTAAAACAACTAGGACTTGACTAAGTACTTAAAAACAGAAACTAATTAAACAAAATAGAAGCTTGCAATGGCTTAACATATGGGCCCAGCTAGGGCCTCACTGGTAGGATCTTTAGCATTCTTTTGTAATTCTTGGTTGTTGCATCAACCTACCTACTTGTTTTTTCTTGTTTTGTTGCTTGTGTTGTGGAATATTTACATTATTATTTGTGAACATAGGAGAAGAAGAAGTAGAACAATCTTTCTAGTTTGATGTTCTCTTATGTTATTTAGTTTTGTTATGTAAATAGTTCAATAGTCAGGCATTCTTTGTCATTGAAATTCCTTTCTAGAATCATAATTCATGACTAGAGTCCTGTCTCGTAGACTTGGAATATGTTCCTACCTTGTCCCCTCCCCCCCATTCTTTTCAACTTGTTTTTGCTATATACTTTTAGGTGTCAGCAATTAGCATTGCATACTATTATTGGATTGATGAGTATATGTTGCCTCTCCCTATAGGTTTTGTTGAACTTGTATTTTCGTATACATTTTTAGTTTTTAGGTGTTTTAGTTTTGGTGCTTTGCTTCTTTAGCAATGATCTGATTCTGGAGTTCCTTTTCTGGTATGCTCAGACGGGTCTCTTCTTCCATGTAGGGCCCAGTGATGCACCTCTTGCACCTACTGCTTTTGAGGCTTTTGCAAAAGTTCCAAGTTTCTTGCGGCCACATACTCAAATATATTGCACAAGGTACTGGTTTTGATAAAATTTTTCCATTTTCAGGTGCTATTTGTTAGAGATTTTGTTTTCTTTGATAGATATCTGTTAATTTGAATTGATTACGTACGCTCTCTGACGCAGTTAATGGTGGTCAATTGGGCCTTGGAATACTTTATTTTGGCCCGTGGTTGGGCCTTATGGGCCTTGAGCTTGTTATTTTGGATTTATTGATCTAATGGGCCTAATTTATATGCCCATAAAGTTGTAGTAAAGTCATGGTTTTAAGTTTCGGTGTGTATCATTCCGTATTGGTACTGTATTGATAAAAGAGGGCGTACCTAGTGCATGACACGTATCATGATTCTGATACGATACTTAAAGCAAAAACAATTGTATCTTCCCTGTATCGACTGATACGGGTTGATATGGTTGGATACATGATAGATGGTTCCGTACGGATAAGATGCACTCAATACACCTCTTTAAACCTGCTAAACAGAAACCGTGAGTGAGATACAAAACCAAGAGCAACCCTCTGCTTCCATCATAGATCTCAGAAAAAATCCCATTTGGGTCACCACCAAAATATGTTGGAGCGGGTCATTCTTCAAAACGGGTCAAGAATTCGAGACAAACTTAATATATATATATATATATTAACATATTGCATAATAATTTCTTTTTATTTCATAACTGTATTTTGCATGTATCCTAAGCACATCCTGGAGTTTTTTGACCTTTTCCATGCATATATCTTTAGTGTATATTGCGTCTCTTTGATATGGTACGATATGTCTCTTGAAATCACCCTTCCGATATGATATCCGATGCTCTGATACTTCAAACCTTGGCTAAAGTTAACACACGGAATTAATATATAAGTGTTTGAGTTAGATTAGAATGCTTGATAATAGCTTTTAGGAGTTCTGTTTAAGTTTATTTACTTTAAGTCAGTATTAGAGAGTGATTAAGAGTCTTTATGAGTCAATTTAGGAATTAAGGAGCTCTTTATATATGTAATACTCCCCCATCAATTGGGGATTTTTGGGGTAAGGAATATGTGTTCTTCAAAGAGTTGAGCTATTGAGTTTGACATATGGGATTGGTATCCCATAGCTGATTTCTTCTCTTCTTCTCCAACATTGATTACAAGGTTAATCTGTTCTCTCTCTTCATATCAATTTCTAGTCCTGCTTCTTGAATTCCTACTCCAACTAGGAAATTTCTGAAACTTCAAATCTAGGCGCTGGATTCCAATTTTGCTTCCATACTTAAACTTCTTACAGTTTCAAAATTCAAACTTGAAACTGATTTCCTGTTTTCATACTACAAATCTGATTTCAGTTTAACCGATTTTCAGTTCTGTTTTCTAAGTCTGATTTCATATTTCTGAGCATCATTAGTATTGTTATCTTGTACTAAAGCCAGTCTTTAAACTGGTTTGTATGAACCTTCCATCGGTTCTTAGATTTGGGAATTTCCTTTTTCAAGTAGGAATCTTCATATCCTAAGAATCTGATCTTTGGATCAAGCCTGATTTTTTAATATTATATTCTTACATACAATTAGAGCCTTTGACGAGTATTTTGGCTGAATCTGGTCCGTTGATTCTCTGTTATAAAAATACTTTTGAAATCTGGTTTTATTCCTTACATGCGATCCTGATGCAAGCTTATCTCTCACTGGATTGCACTGGTTCGAGATTAGCATTGCAGTATATCAGAGCCAAAGCTGAAGCTCTTCATCCCGGAGGTTGATCAATATATCTATTTCTGATTTTGGAAGGAAGAGGTTGGAAGCAAATGGAAATGCCCTTGAAGAGACCTCCAACTAGTGAAGTTTAAGTAGGTGAGAAAGTTGTTGGATTAGGAGGCTTCCGATAAAGGTTGTGCTAGTAGATCTTACAGGGGAGAAAAGCCATCAGTTCTTCAATGACTATATTTTATGGAATAAAATTTTGATAGTTTTATTTATATGCTCTCTTTTTATGAGGCAGGTTTGAGGAAATTGTTGCATCAAGGTGCAATTTGGAAAGCTAAGGTGGATTTGCTCTAAGTTAGGTAGGTGTGGTTTTTTTTCCCCGATGTTTTTCAGATGTGGGTTGTTGGCATTAAAGGCAGTGAAGTTGGAAGGGTTTTCTTGGTTAAGTCTAAGGTTTTTCCTTTTTTTGTTGGACGGGGGTGTTAAATAAGTCTGTACATCTCTTGGTTATCTTCTTGAAGAATATGGACATTTTCAAGAATCTCTGAACTTTCCTTGCTTGAGGAAGCCCTAGGAGTTGTTTTTCTTTTGAATTTATTTTTTAATATTCATAATTTCTGATAATTTTTTCCCCACCTAATTAGATGCATATTTTTAAGATCTACATGCTTGGGAAGTCAATACTCTCCCTTTATTTTTGGTGGGGGGAGGGGGCTTGCTAAAACTAAAGTACTGGGTAAAACATTCATCTGCCTCTACAACAAAATTGTTGAAGTATCAAAGTCCTAGAACCAGCAACCACGCCAGTAGAGAAGGAAGAAGAAGGGAAGAAAGAAGAAAATGCTCACGTGGGAGAGAACCTCTACCGTGCCGTTTGCTGTATGTTTATTAAACTTAAGTGAGAAATTACATAAGTAACCCTGTAAGTAAATAAGCAAATAGCATAAGAGACTTAAACTTAACCCTGCGGTAGATAGTAAAGACAGTAGACAGTAGACAGTAAGAACAGAGTAGCAACTCTAACAAGATGATATAATTTGTTTCTCCTTTGCAGTGAGTGGGTTCTTGATAATCGAGAGGACTTGGTCAAGCATATTATTACAGAATTACAACCAGAGATTGGTGAGGTATAAACTTTATATTTTGCCCTTGATTCTTTGTTTCTCAGATGCTGCTTTTTTTTTTTTTTTTTTTTTTTTTTTTTTTGGGGGGGGGTGTTTTTTATGCTCATATTTTTGTGTCAGGCTCTTTGACCTTTTTTTTTGGTCCCCTAATTGACAACAAGTTGAAGGCATCGACCTTGACCTCTAAAATGCTGTTTGTGTGATGATGTGTCGATATGTTTGAATACTCTGAATGTAGTTATTCTCTGCTCTTTGTCGTACTCTAGAATGCTCCAAACTCATGTTTTAGATCATCTGTTCTATGTGAAGAATGTTTCTGATGCAGTCCTGTAAGCAAGGAATTAGGGGCTGATTTCTGAATGATACATATGCAGACCTGCACAGAAAAGAAGACCTGTTGTATCTTTCATAATGGTACCTGTAGTAACAACAACAAAAAACAACAAACATAACCTTATCCCAACTGAATGGGGTCGGCTACATGGATCCAATGCAGTAAAATAATAGAAAGTAATGAAGCATAAAAGATAAGTTTAAAGGAGAAAAAATGGGGATAAGTTTAGAGGGTATTGTAGAATATAGAGCCACATCATAGAAACATGCCTTATAGGGGGTCAGCAACACGGGTTCTTGTCCTCCACAAAACTCTATCCAAAGTCATACTAGGATCGAGCCCTACAATTTGCATATCTTTTCGTACCACCTCGTTAATAATCATCTTAGGTCTGCCGTTACTTTTTCTAGCGCCTTCCCAATAAATCTGGTCACTCTTCCGTACTGGGGCCTCCATTGGTCTCCGTTGGACATAACCATACCACCTCAATCGGCTTTCGCGGAGTTTGTCATGGATTGGTGCAACCCTCACTTCATATCTAATATTCTCATTCCTTACCTTATCTATCCTGGTCTCCCCGCACATACCTCTCAACATTCTCATTTCAGCTACACTCAGTTTGTCCACATTACTTCTCTTGGTGGCCCAACATTCTGCTCCATACATCATAGCCGGTCGTATAATTATCCTGTAAAATTTTCTTTTGAGTTTAATAGGTATTCTTTTGTCATATAATACTCTCGACGCGCCTCTTCATTTCATCCACCCATATTAATCCTATGAGCAATACCATCCTTTATATCCCCTCTTTGTCAATGATAGACCCCAAGTATTTAAAACAGTCCCTCCGAGGTAGTTCTTATTCCCCAAGCTTCACCACTCCCTCCTCTCCTCTAGATTGACTGAAGGGGCACATCATATATTCTGTCTTCGTCCTGCTTAACCTAAAACCTCTTGGTTCCAAGTTTGATCTCCATAGCTCCAGTTTAGTATTAATCCCATCTATCAGGACAATATCATCCGCAAATAGCATACACCATGGAACTGAGTCTTAGATGTGCCTGGTTAGGTCATCCATAATGAGTGCAAATAGATAGGGGCTTAGAGAAGATCCTTGATGTAACCCAATCGTGATCGGGAATTCGTTACATTGCCCGTCTCTCGTTTTCACACTCGTCATTGTTCCCTCGTACATGTCCTTAATTATATCCACATAGTTAATTTGACCCCTCTTCTGAAGGACATGCCAAATTAGTTCTTTCGGGACTCTATCATATGCTTTCTCTAAGTCAATAAAGACCATATGTAGATCCTTTTTGTGGGCTAAAAAAACTTCCATAAGCCTCCTTAGGAGATAAATGGCTTCTGTTGTTGATCTCCCTGGCATAAAACCGAATTGGTTCTCCGATACCTTGGTTTTTTTTCTTAGGTGGGTCTCAATAACCTTTTCCTATAGCGTTATGGTGTGGCTCATAAGCTTTATGCCCCTATAGTTATTGCAGTTTTGGACATCCCTTTTGTTCTTATAAATCGAGACCACAATGCTTCTCCTCCACTCATTTGGCATAGACTTTGTACTCAAGATCTTGTTAAACAGCTTGGTCAACCAAGCCACCCCACGTCCTCCCAAGCTCTTCCAAACTTTGATTGGGATCTCATCCGGACCCGTCATTCGCCTTATATTCATCCTTCGCATGGCCTCTCTAATTTCGATTTTGTCAACTTGCGTTAAATGTCCATCAAGCTCTTCCAAAGTTTGATTGGTGTCGTGTCTACCCCCCTCTACAATTGTGTTCATCCTCTTAGTGCCAGTACCTCTATTTAGTAGGTTACAAAAGTAATCACCCCATCTCTTCATAATGTCCTCATTTCGTATCAACACTCTACCTTCCTCGCTTTTGATGCATCTAACTTGGTCCAAGTCTCTGCTCAATCTTTCTCTTATTTTAGCTATCCTATAGATCTCTTTTTCTCCCTCTCTTGTATTAAGGTTCTCATATAGATCATCATATTTCTTTGCTCTAGCTTTCCCCACAATCCTCCTAGCCTCATTCCTAGCTGTGTGGTATCTTGTTCTATCCTCAATTTCGTTAGTCTTCTGCCATTTCTTAAAACATTCCTTTTTTGTCTTAATGGCGTTCTGAACCTCGGTGTTCCACCGCCAGGTTTCTCTAGGGGTACGCCACCCACCTTTAGTCATGCCTAGGACCTCTTTAGCCACCTCCTTAATGCTAGTCGTCATTGCAGTCCACATCTTATTAGTATTTCCCACATAGTCCCATGAGCCTCGTTCGATCACTTTATCAGTAAAGGAATTTAGGGGGCTCCGTGTAGTCGTCTCCAATTTATTTTTGGGCATAAGTGTATCGCCTTCTTATGTTGCCTCATACTAAACTACATATCCATGACCAATAGTCGATGTTGTGTCATTAGACTCTCTCCCGGAATAACCTTACAATCTGTACAAAGCATTCTGTTGGGTCTTTTAGTCATAAAGAAATCAATCTGGCTTATGTGCAATCCACTCTTATAAGTAACTAAATGTGCTTCGTTTTTCTCGAAGAACGTATTTGTAATGCAGAGGTCGTATGCCATTGCAAAGTCCAACACTGAGGTCCCCTCTGTGTTCCTCTCCCTGACTCCGTATCCTCCGTGCACCTTTTCGTATCCTCTACGCTCCTTTCCCGTATGGCCATTAAGATCCCCACCGATAATAACTTTCTCCCTCGGACCAAGACTCTGCATCATTTCATCCATGTGTTCCCAGAATTGTATTTTAATCCTGTCATCAAGCCCCTGTTTGGGGCGCGTAAGCTCAAACTATGCTAACAATCTCATCAACAAGCACCAGTTTAATAGCAATGATCCTATCTTCAAGTCTCTTAACATCCACAACATCATCTTTAAGGTCTTTGTCAACTACTATGCCTACTCCCCCTCTCCCACTTTTATTTCCCAAGTACCATAGTTTGAAGTCATCCAACCCTTTAGCTTTACTACCTTTCCATCTCGTTTCTTGAATACACGCAACATTAATCCTTCTTTTCCTCATAACGTCAATCAACTCCATACTCTTACCTGTCAAAGATCCAATGTTCCATGATGCAAATCTGATTCTACGCTTACCCACAGGGTTAGACCCACAAGACATGCAATAGAACGGGTTAAGTGGTTATAAGAGATGTATTAAAATAAAAGTAGGATCCATGCACAAGTGATTGGCTGTGTATAGATAGATATGGTGTCGGCTGCCTACCTGACGCACCAGTAGTAGAGATGCAAATGTAATTATATTTAGATACTAAAATGAACAGGTATAAGAAGCAAAAATGCCACCAGTAAACACAATAGGCCAGCAAAACAAATATAGTACTACCTACCAGATACCACGCACACCTAGGTTGTTATTTATTTATTTTTTTACCAACACGTAGAGAAAATAAGAAAATACAAATAAACTAAAATGGAATAGAATAAGGTAAAGTATAGAATTGTCCCTTACTGCTTAGGCACTCCAAAATATGGTGGTGTGGATGCCAATCAACGCCTTGCCCAAACCCATAGACCGTAGTGCAATAGCCAATGATAGCAGCAGGGGTGGTGTGCAGCCCCTCTTTTTTTTTTTCCAGGGGTGTAGCTTGTGTTCGAGGGTGCAATGGCGGGTATCAATGGAGGTGGGTAATAGGAGGAAGATCGGCACAAGGGGATTTATAGGTGTAATGGCGAGAGTGAATGGAAGAGATATAGGTGGAGTAGAGATATAGGTGTAATGGCGAGGGTAGATCGGCGGTGCAGTGGGAGGTAGAAATTGGCGTGAAGGGAGAATCGTGGAGGTTTACTGGGGTGGCAGTATATCGGCAGGGGGAGGGTTAGGAGGTGGAGAATTGATAGAGAGGGATCTGCGGATGTTACGGTTTGGGAGGTTCAGGTGCCGGCGATCAGAAATTTAGGTACGCAGGTAGCCGTTCCCCAGAGACACTTGTTACAGGAGACCTGCTGATTTAATCAGATCTGGGATTGGAATCGGAGATCTGGTCAGGTCAGCATAGATGGATCTAGGGATTTGGAGTCGGTTTTGGAAGTTGAAACTCAGGAGGGAAAATAGTGAAGAGGGTGATCAGTAGCAAAGGAAAAAGACTTCCACAGGGAGCAGAAACATAGAAAGTAAGGAAGAGAAAATAGGATCGAAGGGAGAAAAAAAATTAGGAAATGCATATTAGGAATAATAATTTTGTATTCAGTATTAAAACCCCAAATATGGCCTTTTAAACGATGGCCATTACCATAGTTGTCAAGGCGTTGTCTTGGCGTTTGAGCGGGTTTTCTGGCCAAGGTGAGTTGTCATCTTATAGTTTAAGGAGGGATATGATTATTATTATTATTTTTTTATGTGCTTTTGTATATAGTGCTCATACATGGTTCTATATGAGATCGTTAATAAATAAATAAATGATGAAGAGATTGATCACGTACGACACTCTTGCCCTTATCAAAAGAGAAAATGAAACCCTCGCAGAGATAACCCCTGGTAACTCGAGCTCCTACTTTGTCGGCAACAAACTGTGATCGTTAATCTGCTATGGTGATGTACTGATGCATAGGACCATGCCCTTGTATTTAAAAGGAAAAAGAGGATCGTGGAAGATTATGGAGGAACTGACCTTCATTGCTGCTTCACGGTGGATCGCTGATCACCTTAGCCAACTGTTAAGTCTTCTTAGTCTTCTTCTTCTTCTTCGGTTCTTTTTTTTCTTCCTTCTACTCCTAGATGATCTGCTATGATGTATGATACAGAATGTTGGTAGTTAAGAAGCATCATGTTGATAAATTCAATTTAGCGGAGATGAGGATGTAAGATGAATGTGTGGCAAAACTAGGAAGGATAAAGTAAGTAATGATCATATTAGAGCTGATTTGGCTGTAGCTCCGATACAAGATTAGCTACGAGAAAGTTGCTTGAGATAGCATGACCATGTTCAACGGAGGCCTTTGGGTGCTCTGGTGTAGAAGAGTGATTTGATTCAGATTGAAGGAACTAAAAGAGCTAGGGGGCAGACCTAAAATGACCCTAGGAGAAGTGGGTAGCTTAAGCCTTATATCGAGTATGACATCGAATAGAGCGGATTGGAGGTAATGATCCATGTAGCCGACTCCCTTTAGTTAGTATAAGGTTGAGTTGTTGTTGTTGTCGGAGTTGGAAATTTATTTGATAAGTGACTTAAGAATGAAAATATTAGGAAATGCATCTAGGAGACTTTACAGGTGGGTCTCATGTTAGTTGCTATGGAATGGAAATATTTTGTGGAATTATTAATAAATGTGTTGATATTGTGAACATTGTATTGGTGGTAGAGCATACTTAGCCCAACCAAACCTTAACCCCTCTCCTTTGAATTGGCCATACAGATCCCATCTGTCATCCCAATCTATTTAGAGCCATATTTTCTGTATTGGGGAGCCTGTGGCAAAACAGTTAAGTTACACTATTGCAATTTGCAACATGTTGGTCACAGGTTCAAAACTTGGAAACAGCCTCTTCTGTGAAGCAGGGGGTAAGGTTGCATACACTTGCCCCTCCCAGACCCTGCAGTAGCGGAAGCCTTGTGCACTAGGTCGCTCTTTGGTGTGTTCGAATGTCTTTGTTCAAAATTTCTAGTTTTCTACTCAAACCATCAAAAACAGCAGCTGGCCCTCCATCAATAAAAGTAGCTATTCATTCTAAAATAGTTATAAATAACTGAGGTCCAAATGAGTTCTGCTGGGCATTGGATTTGACTAATTACAAGCCAGATTATCACATTGAAGCTTATTGATTGATTTAAGAAATATTTGTGCCGTGTTGCATGTCATATTGTCTGACAGCATGTTGGTAATGGGTTCTCTTTGTATCATTATGTTGCTAATTCTATAAGCTTATGCACGGGGACATCAGGTTTGCAAGTTGTGAATTTAACCTGGAAAATTTAAGAAAGGTATGTTTCATAGATATTGCTGCATGAAGTATCCATGCTGATAACAGAGTTTTGACATGCTAGATTTTGGAGGTCCTGATCTTTTTACCCAATCTTCAGTTCATGTATTAGTCTGCTTATGATTATGTATGAATGTGTGCCCTCATATGATTAGTTTAAAAAATTGGGTCTGAAGGGATTATGGCCACTGTGGCTGCTAAATGGCTCCTATACAATGTTGGAATTCCAATGCTTTAATTATTTGAAAATATCTGTTTTTTGTTAATTATACATGGCATCAATATACATTATGTTTAGTATTCTGGGTGTTTATCAGCATCCAACTCAAGTAGTACAACAATTACCTGCATTTTGTATGTATTGAGTATAAATGCATGAAACTTATGTGCTGTACGTGCAATTTCTGTCTGTACAATTGTGTACAAAGTACAATATATAAGAGGGGAAGTGAGTTTCTTTCCGGCAGGAATGGTGGACATATGTGTGCTTGGGACCATCTGATCCCCAACCTAACTGGCACCTTGGTATGCGTGGTACACAACACCGTGCAGTGATGTGGCGAGTATGGAAAGAAGGTGGCACAGGGTTTCTCTATTGGGGTGCCAATTGCTACGAGAAGGCAACGGTTCCCAGCGAAGAGGTATTTGCTTGGCATCTTTCCTTGATATGTCTCTGCTAAGTAATTCATCAAAAAAAGAAAAGAAAAAAGAAGGTACCTCCAATAAGTATGAATCAACCTTGAGGAACCACCTCATCTCCACTAAATCTGTTGCATCTATTAAGAAAAGAAAATGTCTGATGCAGATACGATTCAGACGCGGCCTTCCCCCAGGCGATGGTGTCCTGTTTTATCCTGGTGAAGTATTTTCTTCTTTGCATCAGCCAGTTGCTTCAGTTAGGCTGGAGCGCATTCTCAGTGGATTGCAGGTATTGCGTAGCAGTTCCCATTAGGCTGCAGCACCTTTTCAATTCTATATGAAGGATGAAAGCCAATTTTTATGTTTCTTCTACTTCAATAGTGGTTCTTGTTTTCCAACAATCAAGGAAGGATGAAAAATATGCTTCTCTTTATTAATTGTCTTATCTGTGCTGTGTAGGACATTGAGTATCTAAAGCTCTATGCTTCAATACATGGTAGAGATGAGGGTCTTGCTCTTTTAGAGAAGACAGGTGTATATCTGGGTCCTGAACGATATACGCATGAGCATACGCCCATTGATGTGATGCGGGGTGAGATATTCCGCGCTTGCCAGTCCTGAATATGGATGATGTGCAATATGGGTCCACAATATAGTTTTGCAAGTACATCATGAGCCTTTCTTTTCTCTCTCTCATATTCTTCTCTATTTTTCGTGTAATATTTGTAGATGTTTCTGTTGTAATCAGTCGGGTGAAATAGAAAGCGGAACATGGAAATTGATTATGAAATCTGACAGTAACTGCTTTGTATGAACTCTATACTAAGATTAGGTCTTGTCAAGGCAAATTTTTTATTTTTTATTTATTTTAAAATTTTTTTTTTAATCTTTTGACCATAATGGTATCCCACACAAAACCCCTATCAGCAGATCCTATATATTTTGCTCTCTGCCCAGGTCCATTACCCTGAAACTTCATTTCTATTAAGACCTTGTGTGATTTTGTTTATGCATCACAGGACGAGCGGATTAAGGTCACGATGGCACACTAAATAAGAATTCATCAAGATTTGAATCTGTTTCCTCTGGCTTATTAATAGATTTTAGAATCGTTGAGAACAACCACTTGAAATCAAGAATTCAAAACCAAAATCGGTGTGATCCCAATTCTTGAATCCATGCTCGGAATGGATGTATGATATGTCTAGAATAATATCAGTGGCTTGACAGTTAAATCTTCAGTGCAATTGTATGAGAAGGAAGTTTGGCAAGGGGGATTATCTTCTCTATGCTGATAAATGATAAGTTGAATGAGAAAAAGGTTCATATCAAGTTTGCGTCTCAAGATTTAGAAAAACCCTAGCTCATTGAGCCTATAAAGGAGCTCAAGTGTGGCACCTTAATGCAGTGGCTGAGAATTATTTCAATGGCTTATTGAATGAAAAGACTTTCCTGATGCAGCAATACAATAATGTGCCAAAGAGTAGGTTTGAAAAGCTGTGATTATGTTCAGGTAACTAACAGACCTGTATTATCTAATTCATGTCCACACAATCCTTTTTTTTTTAATCCTTTTAAAATGCTTTCTTTTCCTCTTCATTGGTTAAATAAAGTTAGATGACCTAGTTGCAAATCGGTTTCAGATATGGTTGTAGTTTTGAAAACTGGACTAGATTGGCTGGCTTAACTGGAATTGGCATATTATTGGTCTGGTTTACTTGAGGTAATTTAAAAAGAAACAGTCAACTTCAGTCTTTTAAAATCTCACGCCAGCCCCAGTGTCTAGTTGCAGACATAACAACCACACTAGCTAGACCTTTCAGGTGGCTTAATAGTAAAGCACTTTGAGTTCCTTTTTTCTCTTCTTTCTGGGTAACTGAAACTTTCTTGTGTCCAGTTGCACCTATGTAACAATAATACTCTCTGATAACTTTTGGTTAGAAAAAAGGGACAGATGACGAAGCTTTGCTTTAGGGTCTAATAACTTACAACTTGGTGTCTTGTTTAAAGAAGAGGAGGATCCATCATTGAAGGGTTCCTTTCAAGACAAAAGTCAAATTGATCAATGGTCACAATTTGTGGCTAACTGCTTCTATTTCATTTTCATCTCATAGTAATTCAATTCCTCCTTTTTATGGAGAATGGTTGTTTTAGAGGACACCCACCCTTGTCCCTATCAGTGGCCCATGACGATATGAGTCACTGTCCTCTTGATGATAATGCTAAGAGAAGTAAACTGATCTAAAAAAGAGTATCTTCTCTCTCTCTGAGTCAGCTTCTCTGACCTTTTAAAAAAGTTGGAGAAGAACACACTCAAATGAATGAGTGGTCATTGACCCATACATACATAAGGGAGCACCTAAAGACCCCACACCTTAGATCATAATAACATGGGAGAAAAGGAAAAAAAGTTGAAAGAAAGGTTTTTAAGTACATGATGAGAAGATCTCATGGTCATCTTGATAATGAAAAGAAATATATAGATAAATAAAGGGCCAAGGAAAGGAACACTATGAATTAAGAAATGTGGGTGTGGTTGTGGTATATATAATGTAACAAGTGGAGATTCAAAAGTGGGTAAGGTACCTTGTAAAAATACCAATCCAATCCAGAATCTCTCTTACTTGCAGGCTTTGGTACAGTGAAAAGGCAAGGGGGCAAGAAAAGAGAGAGAGAGAGAGAAAGAGAATCAATTTGGTGATGATCACTGAAACTACTTCTTTCATTCATCTTTCTTTTCGTGGCATTGTCTTTATTGTTTTATTGATCTGGATTCTCACAATATGGTCCTCAAAACCCAAACTCCTCACATTAGAACGAATAGAATGGTGTCTCTGTTCTTGTGTACAAAGGCCCATTTATTTAAAATTTGAGTTTTTTCCAGCACATACTTGCAAGTACAAAATCATGACCTCCTCCTTGCCCTTACTATTGGGATGTAACGTGTCCCCACTTTGGTTCATGGCCATGGTCCCGGCTACCCAAGATCTACATATATTTGGAGAAAGGACTTTGTTCTTGGAATAGAAAACCCTTTTTTTAGGAAGGGGGGGGGGGGGGGGATTGGGTTTTGGATTTTGCTTAGATGTTCACATGATCTTATATAAATAATTGAAAGTAGCATATAAAGCTCCTCGAGCTCCCCACATCATCTCCCTGGTATCAAATTTCATATGGTAAAAAAAAAAAAGGGTAATTTACAACGCCACCCCCTAAAGAATGCTATTATTATTATAAGAAAACCTCTTCTATTATATCAAATTAAACTCAGACTCCCTGTCGTCAGTCACTTAACAGTTATGAGTTAAAATGACCATTATACCCTATTCACTGACCACCTATGAAGCCCTGTACGACCTCTTACCGTCGAGGAGGTGCTCGGGTCCTAGTTGGCTGAGTTCGTGTCCAAGCGGCAGAGATATTGTCGAGGCTTGTCGACGCCATTAGAGGGATTCTGTCGGAATTCGAGAACGTCGTGAAGTGCGAGACCTGTAGGATTTTGATTGCACGAGTTACCAGTTACCTGAGTTACCACTGGATGGATAATGGTGACCAGACCACAGTCACCACACAACTCTTGTCTCTTTCTTTCTTATTTGTAAGTTCTTTTTGTCTTTCTCTCTCTGTTCTTCTCCTGAGTTCCTCTTCTTCTTCTTTGCTTATTCTCTCCCTCTCTCTGGCCAAGTGTCAAATCCCAACTCTTGATTGGTAGTCTTGCAAAATTGGAGGAGAAAGGGAAAGGGTAAGGGTAGGGGTGAGCTATAAATTTTCCTGTACCAAAATACGATTGAGATTTCTGGGAGGAAGGGGGAAGTGAAGAGCCAACTTCCCTTGCGTTGAATTGAGTTGACAAAAAGAGGGAAAGAGGATCTTACGCTTCGACTGTGTAAACCCAAACAAACACATAGATAGATATGATAGTAGAGGTTGGACTGATCGATCGATTGATCTTTAATTTGGTATGGTCTCTGACAGAAGGATAATAGAAAGAAAAAGAAGAAGAAGATCAATCAGGCTAACTCCTTCACCCACAGAGACGAAGAAGACGATAGAGGCACAGACAGAGTGATATGTGCAACCATACTCTCTTTCTAACTATGGAGTGCGGTGGCCGGTGAGTGGTGACTTTGTGGCATGGTACCGCATATGAGAAGATTTATTACATAGAATCTTCTTTCCGATTTTGTATATTGCCATCCATGAATGATCTGGTCCTGGTCGTCCATTATCGTAACTTTGCACCAAAAGAGGTTTGTTCCTTTATTAATTTCCATCTGTCTTAGAAAAGTAGTATACTCCACCCCTCTTCTCTTTTTATAGATGACGCATTGGCACTTTGTTGGAGAGCAACGCTCTCAGCTACTCCCTCTCACTCACTCACTCTCTTTCTCTACTCTAATGGCACTCTCTGCCTCTCATTCCTCCCCTGTCTCTTCTTATCTCTCTCACTCTTACCACCTTCTTCTTCTTCTTCGCTTCCCTTTGTATCTCTGTTTCAGTTGCAGAGAAGCCCAAAACCTTCATTGTTCAAGTCCAACACGACGGCAAACCCTCGGTTTTCTCAACTCATAAGCGCTCTTAGATTCCAGTGAGAGAGATACAGACAGAAGCGAAGAAGAAGAAGAAGGTGACAATGAAGGTTTTTGGGCTTCTCTGCAACCACGACTTATAATAGTGATTGATCGTCGGTGCTCTGACGATCACTGGTACTCCAAACGTGAAGGTATCGAGGTCAAGGCATATAGTATCTATCAATTTGGGGATGGGGACTTTTATATGGGTAGTTTAGGTATTTTAGATTTAATAAGGGCATTTTGGTATTTAAAAAAATATATATAATGGTTGACATCAACATATAAGGTATATTCTGTAACAGCGACTGACGGCAGGGGGTCTGAGTCTAATTTGGTATTCTAAAGGGGCTGTTCTTATAATAATGGCATTCTCTAAGGGGTGGTGTTGTAAATTACCCAAAAAAAAATTAGGCTATCATTTCTTAAGTATCTTTAATGAGATTTGAAGAACTAGGTCATGAGCCCCACTTGAAAAATCCATTAGATAAGAATAAGATTGAATGTACAACTCTAGTCCTCCATTTTTCCATATGGAGTGTGTGTGCAGGGCAAGGTTTTAAAAATAGTTTCATTTTGTTGTTTCGGTTAATCTGAAAAAAAAAAAAAAACCGATATAGTGCATTTTCTGAACCGAAATGAGTGGAATTCAAACTAAACAGAATTTCAGCAGAACAATGCATATTCTTGGTACGGCCTAAATGTTAAAATTAGCAAAATTTCAGCGAGTTTTTGAACTATGGTGCAAGGAGGGATACTAATTGAATAATCGAAAGACAACTCTTAAAAGATCTAAAAAGAAAATTTGATATATTTTGTTTTGTTCATTCTATTTCTTTATTTTCCCACGAATCATATCTTTTTTACTTTTTGTACACCTAAGAATCATATGTTGAAAACCATGGTTAGAAAATCATGTTTTGATTTGGGCTTGTCATCCGAGTAAAAAAAAAAGAAGAAAAAAAAGAAACCTAGTTTAGGAGTCATGAAGATTCGCTTCTGTTTTAGAAATGACTAGACTAGGAATTTTTATTGACTCGGTGTTTTTATCGAAGTCATATGGAAAAAACTCATCGAATCTTTTTTGAAATAAATTTATTATTGGATCATATACTATTTATAGACCATAAGTTTGGTTTACAACTAAACAAAACCTTAGAATTTTTGTTTGTTGTCTTCAGTGTTAGCCCTCCCCCCCTTTTTTTTTCTCTCAATATGAAGTAATCACAGCCTCAATTCCTCCTTACTTGGAGAAGAAGAGGGAAGATGTCGAAGAAAAAAAAAATGACTCACCCTAACCATCTTTGACTTGTGTAGACTCACTAGGTTTTGTAAAGAACAAGTTGAATCGAAAACCCTGATTTATCAACTATGGTTGGAACAATAGGAGTATAATTTTTTCAATCCAAATCAACTTGCTATATTTTGTTGATTCTTTTGAATAGTACACTGAAGATCCCCAAAATTTATTGAAGAATTTTGATAAACTCCTCTGCATTACAAAGGAATTTGCAACTCTTATCTCTTAGCATGAAAAATATGAAAGTCCAGCACAAGGTCAATCATAAAAGCGATGTGGATTTAGAGATTGTCTCCATTGTCATTATAGGGATTTATACAAATCATCCAGCGAAACATTTTCACTTTTACTCTTGACAGAAATCAACACAATATTCAAAACACTATTATTATTAGTTTAATTCTATTTCAATGTCATTACTAGGTATTAAAATCAAGTCAATGGAAACTTTTCTAGATAAAAGATGTGACAAAGCTTCAATTTAATACATTTCAGCCTTCATTTTCTAGTTCAGAACAAATTTAAGGATGTTTTATTTTATAGTATTTATTAGTGTCACAATAATTTATTACGACTTTAAAAGTCTATGAGCCATTTAGTTTCATGATTTTTTTTTTTCCTTATCTAAATCATCTATTTGTGCAGTTGGAAGAGCGCATATTAATGGCTATAATACTATTACAGACGCATGGACATTTATGAGATGCATGCCATTATATTGGAGGGTATTTGATTGAATTTGACTCTATAATTTGGTATAATTAATCTAGACTATATAAGCTAATCCAATAGTTGGATTGGACATATGAATACTTGTGATAGAATAGGTGTCTTGTCAAATTTTGAAAAAGTAACTGACCCTCCTGAAAATAATATTTCGCCTTTCTTTTTCTATAGGACTGTTTGTTTTGTGGGGAGATAGGAATGTAAGAACCCAACAAGTGGGTCCCACCTATTGGTGGGATGAAAGACAGAGATGAGAAGTGAGAAAAAACAAACTCTTCCATTGTGGGAGGAAAAACACAGATTTTTCCATTCTCTTGAACAATGTAAATGTTTGGTTGGTTCCATGGGGAGTGGTGGAGGGAGTATTGTGGAGCACATACTTTTCCATTCTATGATCGGTGCAAAAATTCTACCAATTTGGTAGAACTTTGGAAGCAAGTGAGATAAAGGACAAATTGGCAGAAAAGAAAAAATGTTTTTTTTAGTAACTTCTTCACATCAGCTAACTAAACATCTTAAATTCTCAAAAGAATGAAAAAGTAAGTATTAATTTTTCTTAAAAAAAAAAAAAAAAACAGTTTATTTTTCAGCCATCACAATGAATTCAGATGTGTGTGGGGGTACCGAAAAAATATTTTGAAAAACATACTAAAACTCATAGGTTTTGCGAATCCTAGGATGAAATGATAAATGTAGGATAGTTTTCTCTAAAAAATGTTTAAATAAACAGAATAATTCGGTTTAATTCGGATTCGGTCCGAATTATTCCCCATTTATATTCAGTTTTGAAAAAGTCGTGAATTTTAAAGAATTTTATTTTTAATTCGGAATTGATCCGAATTTTTGATAAAATTCAGAAAAATTCGGTTCGACCGAATAATTCACGAATTATTCGGCCGAATTGATAACTCTGGACTCACCTAGCAAAGTAGTTATTATTATTATTTTTTGGTAAAACAAAGCAGTCCCCTTTCAAGTATAATAATCTATGGTGCTAATTATTTGCACACAATGTAATCAATAAACCCTAAAAGGGGATTTGTGGCCATACATTGGCAGACTTACTTGCAAGTCCCATTTTATACTTAAATCTTTAAAGTAAAATAAGTAGTAGGCTACAGACTTCTTTAATGGGGACAATACAATAATTATGGCATTAGGAGGGAAGTGTTTAAGAAGTGAGAAAGAGACAAGTGAGAACAAAAAGAAAAGGAAGAGGGAGGGGAGGTATGCTAAGTAAGCAAATTGAGGCTAAAGTTTGACATTTGGGGACTAAAACAAAGCAAACATAACTTTAAGGACATGGAAGACATGGATATATATAATAAAATAATAGTTTGAAACTTTGAACATTGTTCAAATTAATAATATTTAATAAAGATGAAGAAGATAGAATAGCCATCTTTTTTTTTTAAGTCAATTAAGGTAATGATGGATGGTGGAGATAAAACATATGCCGGCTTTATGGTTGTATTTCAACTTCTTAGTTCCAAAGTCTTAACCTTAACAGCCCATCCAAGAAGAATATTTTGAAGGAATGCCCTATGGGAAACATATATATATATATATATATATATATATATCAAGAAAGGGGTTTGCTGTCAAGCTGCATGGCCCTTGCACTAGAACGTGCGTATAAGCATTTGAGGGGAGGGTATACAGTGGTTATTGTATTATCCGATGTGAGAGGACATAAGGGGATATTGCTAGGCAATGCTCTTTTTCCTTATTTATGTGAGGGTACTAACCAATTATGTCAGTAGATATCTTAAACTAGATGACAGTCACACGCATTCACTGTTACTAGTTTTTATTGCTTTTGTATTTTGTTAAAAATATGAACTTACACCATTTCTAAAGGGCATGAATTAGTTCATTAGCATACATGTTTTTCTTAGAGAATGTTCGTAGGTGTAATCAACCATTATGTCGCTTAGTTATGGATCAGGTTTAGATACATCATAAACATGAAGTGATAAAATTGTGTTGGTGTTTAAATTCGATCGATGATATTAAGCTTTGTTCAATAATCTAACTATAAGTTTTTGGATTTGAGATTTCAATATGGTATCAGAGCACCTATAACATTAATAATACTTATGTGCATGATCACTTAAATGATAAGTTAGAATGTCATGTGCATTGCCATTTAAAAATGTTTCAATATGTGAGGGAAAGTGTTGGGAATAATTATACATTGAAAATTATAAGACCTTAAATACCTTCATATGCGTTGAGCCTCTTCATAAAAATAGCTCAAGCTTTGAGATTGGATACTCTAATATGGTATATGAGTAACGAATTTGGTATGAGCCGTAAACTCGAACGTCCTGAGTTTGACTCCCACTAGGCACACCTTGGATCAATCACACGGGGGCGTTTAGTGCTCTTCACTGCTTTCAGTGAAAGTTGAATGGTTCTCATTCAACCCCGGTATGACTCAATCTATGCAATTGTGAGTTTCAGTATGGGTCCACGGGATTAGTCAGGCCAAAGGCCTGGATATCTGTTGTTAGTAAAAAAAAAAAAGACCATCCAAATTCTTAGGGCCCGTTTGATAACGTTTCTTCCGTTTCTATTTCAAGAAACGACAGAAACATAAATTTTCGTTTCTAGAAACAGAAATAGAATTGAAGGTGTTTGATAAGTCATGTTTTTAGAAATCGATAATAACCAGTGAAAAAATGGCCACAAGTCGTTTCCAGATACCTATTGTTAGTGAAAAAAAAAAGACCATCCAAATTCTTAGTTTTCTTCTATGTTATTCCCGATGGATCCATTTCAAAATAGCCACATTAACCTCTATTGAATTTTCGGTAGTGATAAAATAGATCCGACTAGGAGTTACATGAGTTTGAATCATTATCTGATTTTTGCAGCACAATGATTTTTAGCCTATTTGTACGATTATAAGTTTTTTTCTTGCTATGTTTATATTCAAATATATGGAAAAAGTTTATTTGTGTAATCAAGAGGTAGTCTTTTGAGTGCATAACTAATTGTGCCACATGAAAAGGTGATGTGCTAGATTTGATCATTGGATATCTATGAAATAGTCCAATTTGTCCTCTTGTAAATTGACTCAAACTCAATTATATAACCATATACCCCAACCCTTGCCAATCTAAGCAATTTTTTAATAAATTTTATTTATCATTGTATTTTCGAAAGTTTTATTTTATTACATGGCTCTCATCAAGCAAATTTTAAATAAGTCTTATTTTTTTATTAGATTTTCAAAGTTTTATTTTATTACTTGGCTAACTTCGTTTGAGTTGAAACTAAACATGTGAAAAATTAATTAGTTTAGAGATTTATTTGCCCACAAATTTTCAGTATCATGAGTTCATGACAACCTATCACCTATATATAATGTACTGTTGTTTTGTTGAGAAAATCATTGTATTTAGGGGGTTTATCGAGCTAGGGTTTGAGGGCGAGTTTTCTCACCATTGCTTGAGTGTAATCTCTCTTCTGCATGGTGAAACATCTTCTTCTTCGTCTGAGGACGTAGCACACCACACTGGTGTGTGAACCTCATTAAATCTCTGTGTCGTGTAGATCTTTTGTCTCTTTATTTTCGTATTTCTTGGTGTTTGATCTAATATCGTTCCTCTCATGCTCATGGAAGTTTTTTTTTTTTTTTTTTAAACGAAGATGTCCAGGCCAACTTACGCGCACATCGACTAATCTTCAGAGAGACTACCACAACAACCCACCACCACGATCTCCACTTAAATCATAGATGTACAGACGAAGAATCGAATCTAAGACCGTATACCTATCCACGTAATCTCCAAATTCACCCTAACCATCTGAACAACCCTCGAATGATTCATTCCCATAGAAGTGGATCTCACTAAAATTACATATTCCATTTTCTTTCTTCGTCAACTTAACCCACAACACATAAGACCCACAAGTTTTCTTTCCTTTTTTACCTATCAAACAAACAGGGTTTATGATTTTATTTAATGGAACCAATTTTTATACAGAAGCTATGGACAGTGTTGCACACACGGTCCCACATTAAACGCTGCGTCCAATGAAGCACAGACTTGATATTTTACATACCTTTCTTACTCCATATCCGACAGGGACGGTGAAAGCCGTGCACAAAGCTTTCGGAATAAGCAATCCAGTCCTTTACTATGCCGTCAAAGGTTTTCTTAAGTACATATTTATCGATTCACCCTTGAAATTGGGGGCTAAATTGTAAACAGCAACCAATCAGGTGCAATGAACATTCAACAACTGAGAGGGTCTAATCACGGTGTCAAGATTTTTTGCGGTAAGTACGATGATGCAGTGAAGATTGGATGTGAAGAAAACCTTGGGGAGTGTATCCAGATGCTTTCAACTATCCAATGTTCACCACACCATCGCATTCATTACAGAAAATATTCACTCCTAATCATTCACTCCAACCATTAAGTACTCATTACACCTCACCATGACGATTTTGAGATGAACACATAAGCTTTTCGAATTATAACTAGTCAAAAATGCCCTTAAAGAAGCACAAAATGTTTGAAAAGAACGGTGGGCTTAACGTACCGGTCGACATCTTGGGTGGCTAGCAAACAAAGCTTTTTGGATCAAAAGAGAAGGGGGGGCCTTTACCTTTCTAGCATTTAATTAAGGAATTTGGGAGATTCATATTTCATTACATACATGAACCCAACACAAAAGAAATTAGGAAAGATATTCTGTATCTTCCTTGTCTCCCATATCACTTCAAACAAACTACTATATCTAATCCATATTATTATCAGTTTCATCTTTAATATAATTTTGGGGTTTCTTTGGATCCTCCATAATATTCAAATAAAAAAATTATCCAATCTATTCTTATCAATTCCATGAATCCTCTTTTGAATCACTAGGTTTCATGTGTGATCTTCATTTTTAGTTATTGATTCTTTTAGGGAGTAAAATATTATAAAATCAATAAATCTTACATCTTTATAACAAGATCCTCCAAGCTCATTGGAAAAAAAAAATTCAAAAAAGACAGATTTTGCTTAAGTTTTATTTCTTTCTTCTTGATCAAAATTTGTAGGGTTTAAATCAATTTCGATTGATTCGAATCAGAATCAATAGGAACCCAATCCTATGTCGTATTCCTTATAGTTGAATTATGCCTTACAGTATTGAAAGGGATTTGATGTGAATTGATATGATTTTGGGTTCCCTCACCTTATAAGTCAGTTTATGAGGTTGAGTTCTTCCAAGTTTTTATCGTGAACTCATTCTTTACCATGTTAAAACTTATTTATACTTGAGCACCATTTGATAACATTTCTACCGTTTCTGTTTCAAGAAACAACAAAAACATAAATTCTCGTTTCTGGGAACAGAAACGGATTTGAAGATGTTTGGTAAACCTTGTTTCTGAAAACATTTCTTGTAGGAATGGTGTTTGATAAACCTTGTTTATTTTAACTGTGTTTGGACGATGCATCAGAACACAAAGTTGATTAAGAGCATAGCCAATTTGAAGAGCAATTTTCTAGGGTTGCAGAAATTGGGGGAAACATCTGATCATACCTTGCGAAGGAGAGAAAATCTTGTTGATGGAGAAGCCGAACCTTCTAATAGATAGCCTGAAGTTGAATGATTGATTACTATGCTTCACAAAGCCAACTCAGACAAAAGATTACAGAATCAGTTTGCTTCACAGACCCACCTGAAAAACGTCGAACATTAGTTTAGGTCTACTGTCGATTTAGGGATTCTAGCCGGGAAGGGGAAACTTCATCACACATAGCCAAATAAATCGGGTAAGAGAGAGGAAGGAATTGAGGCAACCTCTATCGCTCTTTTTCAAAAACCTAAATTAGGGCTTCTGTCGAATTAGGGCTTCGAGCAACGAATGGATCTGAGAGAAGAAATCAGAGATTGAAGGTGAAGAGAAAAATTACCTGGTCTGATGTTATGCTTTTGGGAGGGTAGTCGGAGATGGAAGAATGATCGACAGTGCCTCTTTTGTAGACGAACCACCTTCTTGCTTTACAACTCACACCTTGTACGATTTGAAGCTTTGTGGGTCGAATCTATGCAGGTGAGAAGACATCATTGAGGTTCACGGGTTGCTGCAGTCATCTTCACGAGGGCTGGGTTGAAATGAGTAGCTATTGAGGGAGTAGTAAACTTGCAGAGTTGGTACAATCGGAGATGATAGCTGCAGAACAGAGAAGATGAGAGGCAATCTTATGTGGAAAGGGGGAAATATCGAGGTTGGGTTAAATTATTGCTTCGCTGGTTGTTTCAAGAAACGACTTGAAACAAGTAGAACTTGTTCTGTCGTTTCTATTTCTTGAACCAAAAATAGATATAAATTGCTATTTTTGTTTCTGTAATTAGGTGAAACGGAACAGTTTCGTCAAACACTTTTTGTTCCGTTTCTGTTGTTTCTTGACACAAAAACGGTAGAAACACGTTTCTTGAAACGGTAGAAACGCAAGAAACGCGTTTCTTGAAAAGTTATCAAACGGGCCCTTGGTCTAATGATCTATTATTGGTCTAATGATCTATTCTTATTAGCTCATTGACCTGTACGAAAACCTACTGATACAACCACTGTTTCTGTGACTCCCCACCTATAAGGATTATTAGAGTTTGTTGGAAGGGAGGACATTTGCATAATAGGTGCAATAGTTTGGGAGTCAGTGTTAATAAATCATATATTGTCTTGTTTTTATGAACAATGGTTTTGTAGGGAAGACACAAGAATTAGAGATTCAAGGGTTATTACAAAGTATACAACAAGTCACAAAATCGAGATGAACACCTTAACAATTTGGCTAGATTGTAAGCAAACTGGTTCAAGATTCACAAGAAAAACGATCATATGTAAAAAAACGTTATCCGCTGATATAACCCATAGGAGAATGCATATAAGCATTTTCAGTGTAAGAAAACACGATATTTTCGCAACCCATTGTGTCTAGGTGTAGACACAAAGATCGTGTGTACAAGCCTTTTATTTTTTTTTTTCCTTTGTTTGAAAGAAAGGGCAGGAATAGAAAATTCCTAACACGACAAAGGGTTGGGGAAGTCGTCCGGTTCGGACTCCAGACATCCCCTTCGTGTGAAACGTGGACGGCAACGATTACCTCCCGGTTTCTCCCAGAGTTCCAGGCACGTGAGCAAAGAAAGGAAACTTGGGCAACTCGGTTACCTCTTGACCAGGGTTAACATCTTCTCTGGTTAAAATCCTAACCATGGTTAACTTGCGCCGCTTTAGTTTTCTTTCTCCCCCTCTCTCGAGAAATAGAGACTCGTAAGTTGCTACACTCTCTTCCTTCGGCCCATCGCCCTCTCTTCATCGTCTCGCTCTTGAAATCTGTTACTCATAAGCCGCCTTATTGGACCGTTCACCTCCACCTCCACCTCCACCTCCGTCTCCGGCGACGATGTACGGACCAAACCAAATTGGTCTCTTAAATTCGATCTACTCCGCCGGAAATATCGGATTTGTTGCCTGTGCGTCTTGGATTTCGGATTCCTTTGCGAATGTCTGTTAAGAGTAGTAAAGCTGCTAGATTTTTGCGATCGAAAATGTCGGAAACCTGACCTACTTGGGAGTTGCGACTTTTTTTCTTTCTTCTTTTTCTTTCCTCCTTTTCTTACTGTGTATCGATTTGATTCAACGCGTGGAGATTAAAGGTGGTGCTCTACTTCCAGGTGTTGGTAGGGTAGGGTAGGGTAGGGTTTTGGTTTTTTGAGTGACTTTGTGAGCTTGGCTTTCCAGCGAGGGTCTTGGTGTTTTTGCGTGGACTGGATCGGTCTCTGGAGCTCTAATTTTGGTTTGATTTCTGATCGGAGGAAATATAGGTACTGGTAGGTAGAGAGAACAGGGATTGCAGACCGGTAGATGTGAGCTGAGGTGAAACCCCTGGACAGGTAGGTCAATTCGTTCAATTCTTTTGGATTCCGACCCTAGAACTGGAAAAAGCACCTCGGAATTCCAGATTCAACCATAGTTTGATTTTCCAAGAACTGTAGAATTTTGGGAGTTATGCCTGTCGAGTTGGAAAATAATTCCGCCATGACTGTTTCTACGGTTTCCGGGGAAGCTAGTTTCTCTTCTTCTGGTAACCATGCGGCTCCACCGCCGACGACCACGACGAAGAAGAAGCGGAACCTCCCTGGAATGCCAGGTAAGGTTGATAGATGAACATCCTAAGCCTCTTAAAACAAAATAGACGACTTCCTAATCTAATTTAGTGTTTATTTCTTCCCACTTGCAGATCCGGATGCTGAGGTGATTTCCTTGTCGCCGAAAACTCTAATGGCAACGAACCGGTTTGTCTGTGAGATTTGCAACAAAGGATTTCAGCGCGACCAGAATCTGCAGCTCCACCGTCGTGGTCATAACCTTCCGTGGAAGCTTCGACAGCGATCGAGCAACGAGGTCCGTAAGCGAGTCTACGTCTGCCCCGAGCCTTCATGCGTTCACCATGATCCTTCGCGAGCTCTGGGCGATCTCACGGGGATTAAGAAACATTACTGTCGGAAACACGGCGAGAAGAAATGGAAATGCGATAAGTGTTCGAAGAAATACGCGGTTCAGTCCGATTGGAAGGCGCATTCGAAGACTTGTGGAACTAGAGAGTACAGATGCGATTGCGGAACTTTGTTTTCAAGGTATTTAACTTTTTCCAGGTTAATTAATTATCCTGAGTTCATTCATTTCTCTCTCCCTTGTTCCTCTCCTTTCCTCCTTTTAGTTCGCTTTAAAGTTGAGTTTTGCTTTGCCTTTCTGTTTCTCTTTGGTGGTGATGTTTACTGTGGTTTTTCTCCTTACTTATTGAAGGAGGGATAGCTTCATTACTCATAGGGCTTTTTGCGATGCCTTAGCGGAGGAGAGTGCGAGAGCACCCCCTCCCCCTCCGCCTGCCCCTGTTGCGAATTCGAACTCAGAAGAAGAGCCCAAGCTTCAGATCGTTACTACCTCTTCGCCTCCACATTCGTCTGTTGTCGTTTCTGCGGTTTTGCCTAATCAAAATCCAGGTAAATGGAGGTCAAGAAAAGGAAATTTTAGTACGTTTAGGTCGTGCTCTTTTGTCCGATTCCTTTTTTTCTTTTTTTAAATTAAATTCAAAAACTCCTCTAATAAGTCCTTGGATTTTTGCAATTTTTTGTCTGTATTGATCTTGTTTTATTAAGGAGAGATGAAAACTGGGGTTACAATCCCCTCTCTCTCCCTCTCTCCCGCTCTCTCTCTCTCTCTCTAAACTTTTTTTTTTTTTGGGATTTTTGGGGGAGGGGGAAGGGGTTTCCATTAATGTTCTGATAAAACTTTCCGAAGGCTGTGTGTTTAGGATGGGAGATTCGAGTCAATCTCTGCAATCGATAAGGAAACATAAGCTTGAAAGCAGAATTAGTTTTTTTTTTTTTTTCCATTCCCCCCGGCCCCGGGGTGGTTATGGTGGCAGATTGAAAGAGAAAGGACACATGATTGCATCTACTTTCTTTCTATTCAAAGAAAAGATACAAAAAATAACTGAGAGAAAGGGTTACTTTCTCTCCTTCCTTTTCCCTCTCTATCTGTGGTGGTTACTCAAACCGTCTCTTACTTGGTTTCCTTCCCTTTTGGGTATTTCTTTTTTATTTTTTTGTGACAGATTTGCCGGTAAATTCAAGCGATATCATAAAGCTCATCCCGCCGTCCACCTGCTTAAACGGGAGCAGTAGTAACAGTAGCAGCAGTAGTTCTTGCACTTCCAGCAGCAATGGCAGTACAACTACTAGTGTTTTTGCAAGTCTATTCGCATCATCGTCAGATTTGATATGCGCCATGGCAAGATCGGAGCGTTCCACAGCGCTAGCAAGCGTCTCAGCCACAGAGCCTACTTCTCTCTGCCTATCGTCTAACGGCGGCGGTTCCACAATCTTCGGTACAACGTTGGGGACAGAACGCCGGCAATACACAATGCCTTCGTCACCAGCAATGTCTGCTACGGCCTTACTCCAGAAGGCAGCACAGATGGGGGCGGCTGCCACGAGCTCCTCGTTTCTGCGAGGGTTGGGGTTGACCTCTTCGTCATCGTCTGGGCAACAAGAGGGGTTGCAGTGGAGTCAGCACTTGGAATCGGATCCCGGAAGCTCTACGATGACAGCCGGCGGTAGTGGGCTAGGACTCGGGCTTCCGTGCGATGGGGGTAGAGGGTTGACGGAGTTAATGATGGGCCCGTCGTCTCTGTTTGGGGCAAAGCCCATGACGCTGGACCTTCTGGGGCTGGGCATTGGGGGTGGTGGTGCTCCCACGGGTGGGCTGTCGGCTTTGATGACATCAATAGGCGGTGGCGGACTAGACGTGGCAGCTGCTGCCGCCGCCACGTTTGGTGGAGGGAGTTCTGGAGGTAAGTCGTGGATGCCTGAAACCACGGAGAGGAAGCCCAGTGGCGCCGCCCCAGCCTTGTTGTAGTCAAAATTGTATTGTGTAAACGAGAGAGGCAGTCGTTACGTTTACGTTTTACAAATTACGGTGTAAAGAGAGGAAGCCTAGAAATTCTGTGCAGCTTTAATTATTAGGGATTGTAGTGTGTAGTAGAAGCCTAGTAGTGTAGTAGTAGTAGTAGTGGTAAGTGGTAACAGGGTAACTGGAGGAGTATCTATCTATTTTGTCGTCCGCATAATCCCTTTTTTTCTTCTAGTTTTTGAAGTGGGGTTTACCTCGTTTGCAATTGGGAAGGTTGCCCGGGAAGAGATGGGGATTTTGTTTTCTTTGCCCTTTTTTTTGTTTTTGTTTTGGGTTTTGTAATATTAAAGGAAATTTAAACTAAATTAAAATGAAGTTTCTCGGAATTGTGGGTCTGACCACTATGGAGGAGGGAAAATAATCCTCTGTTTTTTCCTGTTTTGCTACCTACAGAACGTGACACGTGGACAACTTTAAGACCAACACATCGGATGTAATAATCTTCACCCAATCTTGACCGTTGGTCTCCTTGTTGTCCACGTGTCGTGTTCTGCAGGTAGCAAAACAAGGAAAAACATGGATGAGAAAAATAAAGGATTTTGATCCATGGAGGATAGGATATTTGGTATGCGGTTTAGAGAGAGGGAGAGAGAAAGTGTCTCTTCTAATACAAATGGTTAAAAGGCGATTTAGGGATGTGGAATTGGTCAGGCCTGTCCTTATCGCTCTAGATCTAATCGGTTCAGTGCATTTGGTTTCTATTTTTTTTGCATGTTTATAATGAGTTCTCCTCCATTTTGCATCTGCTGGGGCTAACAATGACGTGGTGCTTTTTGTCAAACATTTAGCTTTGACCTCTATAACTAACCACTCTCCTATGTCCCGTACTAATATGAACTTAAACGTAATTTATTTTTTTTAATTCAAGGTTTTTTTCTTTTCATAAAAAATAATATTCACAAAGCTAATAATACTGATAATCAAATTAAGCCAAATACAAAACACACTAATTTTTAACTTGGAAAAACTCTTCTAACGTGAAAGGGAATTAGAGACCTAGTCCAAACAAAACCTTCCAATTAATCAAAAATGGGATAGAAAGGTCTCTCTAGATAATGTTAAAAGGCTACATTTCTCTTAGGGTTTTTCTACCCGAAAGCTTTCTATGTGGCATTCTAGCTCCCCATTCCCTCTTATAATAGAGAAAACTCATGCAAACTCACTTATGCTACCGCATCACTCTTCTTTTTATACACAAAAATTTAAGAGTGAAAGGTGTGTGTGTGTGTGTTTTTTTTTTTATAGAGAAAAAAATCTAGGTGTTTGTGAGAAGGAAACCCAACAGCTTTAATGCGTAGGTTTTGATTTGAATAGGCTACTTGAAATGTATTAAACTCAGCATAATCGTATAACCAAATATGTATTCAATTTCTTATTTGCAATATGGGATAAAGATTCAGCACATAAGAGGCCCCTTGTGCCATAGACATAGGGGCTTGCAATGACCATTGTGCCCTTTCCTGGGGCTGTATGTCCATATATGTAGGCATATGGGCCTCTAGCAGATAGAAAACACTTGCCCTTTTAACATATAGTGTGGTTTTGGGTCCTTATGTCATAGCACCAATAAATCATATTTGTTAGTTGACTTTCACCATATTGTAGGAATTTATAGTCATATGACAGAATGTGTTGGCCCTAATTATACCATGAGTAGATGATGATGTGAAATATATGATGATAAAATTAGACCACCAACTAAGCTTCTATGTGGCAGATATATAAAAGGTAACCTCTCTTGAGGTTTTGAATGAAATATTTTCTTTAATAATATTAAATAACAATGATAGAGAAGATAAACATTGTTAAATTCAAATTGTTCTGTAATTTAATAGACATAATTTTAGTTGCAAATAAAATTAAAATGTGTAAATTATATATATCATTTGTCAATATCAATCTTAGACTTTGCTGTATCAATATTCCTTAAGTTAACTATAAGTTTTCTATAAATAAGATAGAGAAATGGTAAATTGACAGATGATAGTAATAAACAAAGAAAAAATAGTGACATAATTAAGTTGTGTGCAGCACGAGTTCTTTGAATGTTTAGATTCTATGTTGTAAAAGGACCCACTTAAAGATGGATGTGAGGCCCACTATACAATCAACATTCCAACCGTTTTTTTGGCAAATGAGCATTTGATGCTTTGCCATTGGCATTTCCATTTAAACCCTCAATTATTTTTGCCATGAGAAAGATTTGTTTATACCTTAAACAATGAGGTTATCCATTAGAGTGTCTACCTATTAAAAATTTGATCGTTTATATTATTTGTACAAACTAACTGATTGTCTTTAGATTTGCGACAATCTGAACAAAAAGGCGCATCCAATGCATAAGGTTTCTTTCATTGTGGGGTATGGAGAGGATCATAATGCAGGAAATTTTATCTTTATTTTACAAAGAGGCTGTTTTTCAATTAGAAATCACAATTATTAGATCATAATGGAGCAACCTTACTATTGCATAGAGGTCCACTCTTTATTTTTGATGATATCATTCCAAAATTCAAGGCCTTCCTTTATATTAACGTGGAAAAGTACAATCATGCTACTACTTAATTTTTGAGTTGAAGTGACATAGCATCTACAAATATTCCGCTACTTAAACATTTTTGTAAGACATATTCTGATAAATTGATTCACAAAATGCTTTTTTTTTTGGGAGGGCGGGGGGCGGAGATGGTTTAAAAATTCAGAATTAGTACAAGATTGATTACAGTTCATTCTGATTTAAATCGTCCAAAAATCGACGGACTCGGTACATGTAGTATTGGGGGTATTCAGAATCAGTCTCGATCCATTATGAGTCAAATTGATAAATTGTTAACAAATTGTTAATTTTTTTGGAGGGTGGCAAAGTGTAATGTTTAATCACAGGATCACCTCACCGGTGGAAAGGAACAAGTGAAGGAAAATTTTTGCCATGAACTTATAATATCTTCCATGGTCCATGGAGCCCAATTTATATTTTAGAGATTGGCCATATATCGAATTTAAGAATCAAATTTGATAACATACCATGCCATGCAGGCATGCACCATCTTAGTAGTCCATGCAATCCTTTTTGTAATGATAGATTTTCAAGTACTTTGTTTTGTTTTGCAACTTGACAAATTCCATTTAAATTTAAAATTAAGATGTGAATATAAAATTTCAATCTCATGCAATTTGCCACATGATAGAATTAAATGCTCCTCCATATACATAATTAACATTTTTCACTTTCCCTTCTCATGGCAGCAAAGGGACCTACCTACTTCTGCAAAGACCATATGAATGCCTATGTAGCTTCTTTATCAGTACTGTCTTCTGCATTAATTGTCAAGTTCATCTAAGAATTAGAACTCATGAATTCCATGCAACTACTTCAGACCAGGGTCAGCTATGGCTGTTAAAGACAAATTGCATTTGAATCCACTAGGTTCAAGTCATGGCAGTATGACCAAGCTCTGCATTGAAGTTTCTTTCCTTCCCCCATAATTATTTTGCACGTTTGTATGAAAATAAATAAATGAAATTATGAAAATTTCTCCTGAAAGATACTACCATAGTTGAATAATTAAGTTGTTCAAGAGTCATAACTCATAAATATTTATGTTGTAATCAAAGTGATAAATTGAGAAAGTGTAATTGTTTTTTGGAGAATTTTTTAATGTATGACTCACTCGTACTTGAACCTTTGGGTGGAGATAAAAACTCCCCTTAAATACCAAAATCTACCACCTATTTGATGAATTGTCCGATCATTAAAGGCAATGTACTCAGAATTCTTCTCTTTTTCTTTTGATTGCTTTTTGTCTTATCTCCAAAAATTCTTTTAAGTGAGAGGATAATCAGAATAAAAATAGACCCCCCCATTAAAAAAAAAAAATGTATTATACTAAAAGGGTAAAAAAATGTAAAGTCAAAGTTTTTTCTTTTTCTTTTTTCACTAATTTTAGTTACAATGAGATTTCTCTAATAATAAATAATAAATGATGCTACTCCAACAAAGGTAATACACAAACAGCTTATTGGACCAGCATTTGGTTTGGTTCGTAAAAATTATGGTATCTCTCTCAATTCAATACTATATCACGCAATGGTCCATATTAAGAGCAAAATCGTTCAAAAATCTAATTTTAAAAGAAATTTATTTTTCATCTCAAAAGACTGATCTAATAAGAAGAGGTGTTCACATGTATATAAAGAAATGGATTATCCCACTTAAAATCGATGTGAGACTAATAAGACTAACATAAATGGGAGCAAAATCATTTGATAAAAACTGATCTAACTGATCTATATCGCTATCGTTATCAATGGAGACCGATAAACTGATATTATAAACAATGTCATTATTAGTGACAGCTAGGGAACCATAAATTTGTTTTTCACCATATGGTGCTCTCTAGATCTAGACTCTTGTTTGTGATATATTTTTTTCTCTTTTTTGTGTGGTAGAATGCTAGAATATAACATGGAATTAGTGGCTAAAGTCTGGCCCGCCCCTGAGGCTGGACCGCCGGCCACCTTGGCATGGTTTAAGGAATAGGGAAACTGGGTTGGATCGGACTGTGGTTCAACCATTTAAATGTAATAATGTAGCACCCAGACTGCCAGAGCACAAGAGGGGCTAAAAAGGTTCTAGCCCAATCGAATGGACCTAAAATCCAAATGCTCGGCTGGGGTAACGGTCCATTCAAGATTACATTTTTCAAGCCCAAATAAAAAATTCAGTGGGCCTACGCAAGGTTACATGGATAGTTTTTATCATAGATTGTTTATAGACCTAATATATGGGCTAAAAAACCTAAATACCCACACTCATGATAAAGTATGTGCACTCATGGGCCCATTTTAATATGAGTATGCATGGCAGTGAAGAGACTAAACCTAAATACCCTTATAAAAACCCCATGATCGTACGAAGTAAGTATTTGGACATAAATGAAGACATCTGTAAACATCATAAATAATTCAATTACATCTGTAATATAGATAGTTAAACATCATAAATAATTCAATTACATCTATAATATAGACCTTACGATCAAAAAAAAAAAAGGGTGCTCCATGACAGTGATCATACCCCCCAGGATAAGCTCCCATACAATGGCGTTTCCGCAGGACCAATAGGTGATAGTGAGACATACCAAGACTCGAACCCACAACCAGTAGATTCGAGCGGTGATAGATTGAGGCTTGAGGGTATTTTCACCACTAGGCTACCAACCCCATTGGTCCCTACGATTCATATCTCTCTTAATGAAAGCAAGGAGATCAGTAGTGAAATCCGAAACGAGGAGAACAAAAGCAGCCATATAATCAATAATTGCGTATGAACGTTATAGTACATACACCAGCACATTCTCTGTTTTTTTACAATGCAGAGTCATTATGTATAACTTCCATGTAACAGCCATTTTAACTCAATTTTTCCCTTTACCTTTTCTTGGGTGTAAATTTATGAGGGGGATCTGGTTTCCCTTACAATTTCTCATGTGGCATACTGCACGCTGTAGGTGGCAGAACTCATGGCATCTATGGCCAAAAATAGAAGCCTTTCTGAGTGTAAGGTGGTGAAGTAATTGCAGAAACAACTGCACCACTAGTAGCTGAACAGAGGTGGGCAACCCCAATCGTAGGACTCTCTCTCTCTCTCTCTCTCTCTCTCTCGCTCTCTCTCTGTCTCTTAATTTACTTAATCAAGTAGCCAAGAAGCTAAAAGCATGTTCAGTACAGATACTGTGCTAACAAGGATATTGGCTCTTAAATAAGGGATAGCTCCTGTGACTCAAGTCCAAATTTTGGCCACTTCATATTTCCGACTCATTATCTCATTCTCTTTGAGAAATGTTTGTGAGGAGCTAAAATAAATTTTTTTTTTCATCAGCGATTTCAAGATGCAAATTTACTTGGTCCTTGACCCTTATGCCTTACCAATGGATTGGTCTGGATAGGAATTGAGGATTGATCTTGGTCGATACTAATCTGATCCAATTTTTAAAAGAAAAACCGCACCAATTGTTGCCTCTATTTTTATTTAAATTAATCTAAAAAATATATGCGTTAAAGCCAATCAAAACTTTATTTTTATGCCACACCCTTTGCTTTCTCTTAAAAAAAAAAAAAAAAAAGGAGTTCGTTGAAGAAAAAAGTAATGCATACCATCCAATCCGATCCAATTGATACCAACCGAACCAAACCGAACCGATTAGATTCTGACAACCCATTAGGGAAGCCGAACCCTCGGAGTCTAGAGTCTCAGACGACTAATTGCAGCGTCTGGCGGTCTCCTCTCCTGCATTCAAAAAAATTGCCTTTTACCCTCTCCAACGGTTATATTGCTTGGAGAATAAGCAAATAAGAAGCAATCTCCAACGGTCACATACATCTCTCTCTCTCTCTCTTTTTTACTTTAATTGCTAGGAGAATAAGCAAAAAAGCTCCAACGGTCACATACATCTCTCTCTCTCTCTCTCTCTCTGTCTGGCTCCAATCTCCATACATTCGATAGCTTGAGTTTTGTCTCTAAAAGCAATCTTTCTGAGAAATTGAGGAATGACGATGAAGGATTCATTTGAGGGTTCTGAGAAGAAGAAGAAGGAGAAGAAGCAGAGTTGTCAGAAGCAGAGAAAAGCGTCCTATCTAAAGAGAACACAGGGTTTGAAGAAGAAGCTGCAGGAGCTCACAACCCTCTGTGATATTGAGGGCTTTATGATCATTCTACATGAAACTCAACTGGGGAAGGGCCAATGCTCTTCGGTTGATCCCATCATTTGGCCAGAGGATCAGGGTAAGGTTTTGGGTCTTATACAGAGATACAATTGCATAGATCATAAGAAACGAAGGAATCACTGTTCTAATATGCCCCAAGGAGGAGACTGCCTTGATGGGTTTTCTTTGGAACAGCTACAGGATTTGAAGCTTAAAATCGATTCAAAGCTGCAGAATTTACCTAATTTTCAGTGATTTTACTGTATATGTATATGTTATTTCATCTGTTACAGACCAATTTTGCTTTTGTTTCTTGTGGAATTTTGTAGTTGTGGTGAATTGAGGTCTTCTTTCTTGCTGTTGGTGCAGAATTTCCTTGTAAAAAGGTTATATTTTTGTTCCTTCTAGGCTGACTGCTGATGCAGATCGTAAAAGAGGATTACCCAAACAAGGCCAAATACACGATCGGGATTCCTTGTAATTTTAATTGTTTTATTATGGGAGTTTTAGATAGAGTTAGATACTTAGGAGTCTTATTTCAGTTTCCTTATTTGAGTGGTTCCCTTGCTAAGTTAATATGGAGACCTTATAATAAGCTTCAGAACCAGCCCAAGTTAACAGCTTCTCAACACCCGAAAGTGATTAGATTTAAAAGAAACTTCAGATTTAAATGAGAGGTGATGTACAAAAGCAAATATCTTCAACTAAACTTTAAATAAATGATAGAACAACTTATTAGCTCCAAACTTAACATGATATTTGAATGAACAGAATAGAGGAAATAAGATAGAAGGAGAAAGATATGACCTAAATAATCTCACCCCAAGCCTAGGCTAGTATCTCACCAACCACCACAGCCAGGAACAGAATCTCACCGTAGCTCTGTTTCTCACAGAGTATAAAACTAAACTTCATTCAAATTCTTAACTTTTTTTTTCTTTTTTTTTTCTTTTTTTTCAAAATGCTTACAACGGCCCCTTTTATAGAGCAGTGGGAGAGTTCTAGAATATCATTGGGACTTTCTCCTAGACTTAATGCCTTTTCCAAGGACTTACATTTACGTTTAGGCTCTTTTCAAGATATTTAATGACATTAGATTTTCGAGGTCTTTCATCATTGACAATGAAACTAACTTTTCATGCATGCTAAACTTTTGGTTCCTTGTAAAATGTTTTACTAGCAGTAATAGACATATCTAAGTTGTGTACCTATATTTTGTCTTGCTTGAGTATGGAAAGTAGTTTCTTCTTGCCTATGTGGACAAATTCTTGTCCGCATTTGTGGGCCAGGTTATGAAGTGACTTTGCTACGTTGTTGGAAGATTTGTGCAAGATCCAAAATCGGATAAAAGTAAGATAAATACTTGGTGGTTGTTGGTATTCAATTTTTTTTTTATATGTGATAGACTGTAACCTGATCTATGAATTCAAGGAGACAGATTTTATTTTCCATTTTTCAAATATTTTTAAATTTTCTCAGAAATTTCCATTTTCCTGCTACATATTTGTGAGAGCTAGTTGTTGTGAGAGACAGTTTGGTGTTAGAGGCCCTTCCCCTATCCTATCCCTCCTTCCTTTCTTCAATCTCTTGTTTTCCATTTTATTGTTTCTGAAATTTAAACATCAAAGTGACATCCAAAAACTTGTTTCAGTTGCTGGAGATTGCTATTGGACCTTAAAAGGCTATCGTGAGTTGTTACATCCAAGTTCTGATTTGGACAGACAAGAATACAATCGACAGTTCGAGTTTATGTAATAAGGGTGGTTTGGGCAGTAGTTTAGTATCTTGCTATCTGTATTATACTTGATTCGTTTATCTAATTATCTATTTGTTTTTTATTAGTTTCGTATGTTTTCCCCTATCTATCTGATTAATGCATAAAATTTATATTTCTTACTCATTTAAAAAGGAAATTATTTGTAATAATTGAAATGTAATATCATCTTATAAAAAGGGTATTTTTGTACAATATCATATACTTTTTCAAATATAAATACAATTAATAAGTGATAACAACAGTCTGGGACTCTGGGTAAATCATTTTCACTAAAATTTTAACTTTACTTTCTCAATTTGTAATTTGGAAAAGGAAATCTACCTGAACCTCCTAACCTCCTACATCTAGACACCGTCGAGTAAAAATATTCAACATAAATAAGGACAGTTAGATTTTTTCACATCTAGTTATGTCTAGACCGGTCAAATTCTTTCTTCCTTGTAATTTATACCAAACAAGAAGAAAATTTTCTAATCCAATGCAGGGGAAGACTAAGAACCCCTCATGGTGTGCCCAGATGTTGAAATGTATGTCCAGGTGCTTCCCCAGTCCAAGTAGATTCCAGCACGCTTCCATTTACATATCATAATCTTCATAATAAAGAGAAAAAAAAATCAAAATAAGAAAATAAGAGAAAGTACACAAAACGGAGACCACCTTTGCCGATAGCAAGGGCAAAGGTAGCAGCAGCAACAGCAATGACAACAGCAAAGATAAAGAGTGATGGCAAAGGTAACAGCACTAGCAGTGGTGAAAATGATGGCAACAGCAGTGGGAAATCGAATAAGAA
This sequence comes from Macadamia integrifolia, assembly GCF_013358625.1. NCBI lineage: Eukaryota > Viridiplantae > Streptophyta > Magnoliopsida > Proteales > Proteaceae > Macadamia > Macadamia integrifolia. The sequence continues at coordinate 21,217,065 of NC_056563.1, read as the reverse complement.
TGACACATCCACAGATTATACGGTGTTGTCGGACGGCGAGAATGGGCAGGAAAGAGTTCTTTGCAATGCGGCCGGAAAGTGCTATCAAAAGACCCTGGAATGTCCCTCTCAGTGCAAAGTGAGAAAGCCCAAGAAGAACAAGAAGGAAAAGGGATGCTACATTGACTGCAAGAAGTGTGAGACCACTTGCAAGTGTAAGATTCACTCCCCTGTTTCTACTACTTACTACTACTACTCTCTTTTTAGTTGTTAGGATGATCTATATTCTTTGATGGCATAACCCCAAGGGGGTGGCAGAGTTGGACCTTCGCCATAGGAAACGTATGGTTCTGATTCCACTCTTCTTACCTCCCTGGTTGGTCCAAACGTTGATTGTGGGATCAGTATGAACCCCGAGGATATGGATCCATCTGCTACGACCCGAGGTTTGTTGGAGGCGACGGCGTGATGTTCTACTTCCATGGTGCCACTGGTGGCGACTTCGCCCTAGTCTCAGACAATGATCTTCAGATCAATGCCCACTTCATCGGATCCCGGCCCGCTGGTAGGACCCGAGACTTCACCTGGGTCCAAGCCCTCTCGGTCATGTTCGATTCCCACACACTCGTCATCACTGCCAAGCGTGTCACCCACTGGGACAACAACATCGACGCCCTTATCGTTCACTGGGACGGCGAGACGGTCCAGATACCCACCGACGAAGAGGCCGAGTGGCGGAGCAGTGGTGGCGACAGGGAGGTTGTCATTGAAAGAACTGATGACACCAACAGTGTGAGGGTGACGGTTGCCGGGTTGGTGGAAATGGATGTGAAGGTCACGCCCATTGGAGCGAAGGAGAACCGGGTTCACAACTACCAGTTGCCTCCGAATGACGCCTTCGCCCACTTGGAAACCCAGTTCAGGTTCAAGAGCCTGTCTGAGTCTGTGGAGGGAGTATTGGGTCAGACTTACAGGCCAGACTATGTCTCCCCGGTTAAGATTGGAGTTCCCATGCCAATGATGGGAGGAGAAGACAAGTACCGGACTCCCTCCCTCCTTTCACCTCTCTGCAAGCTTTGCAAGTTCAAGGGACTTTCCTCCTCACCAAGCAATGCCATCCAGGAAGTGGCTCAGTACTGATGGAAACAACAGTTACAAACTTCCATGGTTTTTATTCTTAACTAGATACACAGTTTCTGATTAATAAGTCAATAAGGGCTGTCAAAAGTCGCCCACTGTAAATCGTTTTCTGGTGTTGCTCAAACACATTTGTTGTATTTCATATTCAGTGTCTAATAAATTCTAATGATGCAAAATTCTTTTTCCAAGATGAAGTGCTGCCTAGCAGTCATGCCAGATATTCAAATCGATGAGTTTCCACCTGGTTGAGCCAATTGGAACATCCAAAATTATGGGGCAGTTTGGAAACCATCATGATTACTTGACAAGGTTTAAGCAGAATCAGCAACAAGATCAGCCTCAGGCAATTCTGATTCTGATCCAGCTGGGAATGTCTAGAATAGGGAGCCAGAATCAGCCTGAACACTAGAAAACCTTCTTAGATCAGTCGATTCAATTGACAAGAATCGGGATCAGGCTTGGCTGATTCTGCTTCAATTGATCCGATTCCAATTACTGATCATTAGTGTTGCAATTTGATCATTAACTGTTCTTAAAACACAAATACAAATCTTGATTCTTCTCTTCCTGGAAGGCTGGGACATACATGCAACCCAGCAAAGAAGCTTCAGCTCCGTGCCTGGGCATGCTGAGAGGCAGTTTAATGAATGACCCTATAATTGATTATTGAAAGATGCCCAAGTTGGGGGCAATAAAGCCCTTCAACAGTCATATTTTGAAGGATTCCCGTTGAAAGCAAAGAAGATTCCACCACCAGTTTTCTCTTTCTTAGGTTGAGAGTTCCTCTACATTCATTATCAGTGAAGGAATTTATTCTATTGTATACTTCCTGGGGCCTATGCTTTGCTTACACCCCAAACCCAGAACAATGCTTCATGAACAAGTGGCTTCCACTGCAAGGCTCTTTGTCACTCCTATACATGGATCACCAAATGTATCGATTGATACTCCAAGGCTGCAACTTTTTGATCCAATGCAGGCCTGTCAAAATTTTCTCCCGTAAGCATAAACCACTATAAGATGGTGGCTAGATCAAAGTAGACATAACAGAATATCAATGAGATCATAAGCAAAAATGCATACCTCCTGTACAATGGCAAGAGCTTTGGCACTTGTGCACCGACCATGTCTGAAACTACCACAAGTCCCTGAAGGAGTTCCAAAACTCGCAAACTTGATTGAAGAGATAACCTGACTAGGAAATGGGCACTCAAGCTGAAGCATAGGCCCTGATTTCTTATCTATTGGTTGATCTAAGCTCCATGTGTCTACAGGGGGTAGGTGTGACTCTGAAATGTGCGAGCACAAACTCTCTGTCTGTCTTGTCACAAATGATAACTGTGTGGGATCCCCACCCATCTCCTCAAACACCACCAGAATATTGCCAGTTGGATTGACCCAGGAACGTGGCACGTGATACCTGAAACATAAACAAGATTATTTTATATACAATAATTTCTGATATGGCAGGGGTGCCGCACGACTCTTACTGTTTCTGAGATGCAGCACCGCAGTTCTTGCGGCATTTGTTTGAGTTGTAAGGCCCCCTGTAGTTGCACGAGTTGGTGCAACCACCCTGGGGAGAGAGATAAGTTGGCCAATAACGTCCAATGCTCTGACCATTCACCCAAGCCTCACCCTTCCCCATTCCTGTAAAGTCGAGTGCAATTGGGCCATTGCCAGCAGGGGCATCAAAGTTCGTCTGAAATTCCAATTATGCCATAATGATTAATATGTAGAATTCCACATGGTATTCTCAGCATAGAGCTCTTCAAGGCTTGCATATAGGGAAATAAAATATGTAAGCAAATTAAATCGAATATGCGATATGGAAAACAAAGTAAACCTTATAGAGAGGTACAGGAAGAAGATGGAAGCGAAAAGAAGTGATCGGCTATCCAAACACACCCCCCCCTCCCCAAAAAAAAAAAAAAAGAGAACCTTACACTGAAAGGCCCGTTAAATTGAAAGGTGAAAAAGAAAAAGAAAAAGGGAAAAGAGAATGATCTTCACACTAAGCCACGTTTATTTAGTTAGATGATGTACAAAATATTAGAAACCTCAGGGGCTGGTTAAACTAAATAAGGGATGCCACCTTAGAACATATATCCTTATTTGAAACACTTTAGAAAGTGTGGCAAGTTATAACAAGTCTTATAGACATCAGCATGCTGCAAGGAATGTGGTGCCAAGTCCAAGTGCCATCATAACAAGGACCCATCCAACTTTGAGGCTTGGAAAAAAAAGAAGCTAACAACATATCCTTTATACTTTCTTAAGGCTATACATTTTAGATCAAAATGATAGAACCGCACATTGAAATCGCACGAATTTATCAAAGCATAGTGCATTATGTCAATTTATTTAGGTTCTTTTTTATTAGGGTAAAGCAATTCTAGCCTATTGGCTGGGAGTGACTGATGTATAAATTTTCTTTCTTCTAATTATCTTTCCCCACCCCAAATTTTTTTTACATTTTTCAAATGATTAAAAGATCACTTCCATCTAGGGAAGGCACTAAAAGCATAGCAGAGGTTACACAGAGGTACAGAAATTGAATTGCGACATACCTTGTACCATATTAAGGGCTGGTTCTTCGGTAAACTAGATTTTGAAATCCACTGTGAAGAAGTCCGTCCAGAAAAACCTAATTCTTCGCCTTTTAGTCCAATCTGTGCATAGATAAAGGAATATTAGAGAGTAGCAATTTTCTTACACTACTTCAAAGAAAAGAAAAATGTATCTAGCAAATGCAGAAGAAACCATCTTCTTCCAATATAGTTGGCTCATTTAGGATTTGAGAGTAGGGAATTTGTTTCTTCACATTATCAACCTTACAGAATCATGAGAAAAGGAAAATAGAAAGTTTCTACTTCAGATGCATCGTAAGTCAATAAAACGTCTGATGTACAACTAGAAGCATAGTAGGCTATTCAGTTTTAAGAAAGTAGACACGTGGACATAATAGATATGCAAAAGGATAGAAGACCATAAAAGAAATAGACCTGATATATCCACCGGCTTGAGGACAGATCAACACTGGCGCCATTTTTGGAGCCTTTCAACTTGACTGGACCAGTAATTCCAGCACCTTGCAGGTCAAAGAATGCCCCATAGTTCTGGAACAAATGCATGGAACTTCATATTAAATTATAGCTTTTCTTGGGTATTTATGAGTGATAGAACTTGTTCGTCTGATAGGTGGCAGGTTTACTGATTACAGAGATGATAAATATACCAAAAAAAAAAAAAAAAAAAAGCTTGGAGAAAAATGCAAGATGATGGTAGATCATAATCCATTCTCTTAAAAGTTCACAGAACATATTAGGAAAAAAACCAAACCTGCAGTCCCACTGTCAAGCTCAGGAGGTCAATGGTGTTCCTCCCCTGCACAAGTGTGATGGGCTTCTCCAAAGTGACCTTTGCATTGCCACTATTGCCCGTCCCGCTCCCTATAGAAGCCCCCCCATTGAAATAAATTAGGCAAAAAGATGATCATCTTCATCAACACCAAATGCCTAAAACCAATAATTGAGGAATCCAAGCACAAGTCATCCAGAACAATATCTAAATATATCTAGATAGGCAACTAAGTAGGAAAAGGATTCTGGTTTTTTTTTCTTAATCACTCTTGATAAAGGATTGTGATTCATCCTCTCCCCCCCCCCCCCCCCCTTTAAGGGGTGTGGGGGAGAGCAGAAAAGCATGAATCAGGAGAAAAATCTAGAAGCCTAAGAAAAAGGAGTTATGGTTGTGTAACAGCCCCAGAATTGTGATGATTAAATTTGTTTAAAGGAAAACAATCAAAAACATGTTGAGGTTGCGGAGAAATTTTATGTTTGTAAAAAATGCAATACCCTTGGTGCATTGGAGATTAATATGAATGATATCAGAGGTATTTGATTCCTTTAGCCTGCATTGGCAATGTTTCTTTGAGCCTAAACCGTCTAAGGAAGTATTCTGACTTTAAAAGAGAAGAGAAGCCCTGTTATAATTACATGCCCTTGCATGGCTCTGCACGAGATCTATATTTAATTTTGAACAATGAAAGTGAGCCTGTGCTCTAGGTATTTGAGTATTTCCCCATATATAGACCTCATATATATATATATATATTTCTGGGAGGACTTGAGATGAACAAAGCAAACACAACAACAAACACAGAGAAATAGGAAAGAAAGTAGAAGGGAAAAATGTGCTTCTAAATGAGTCACTTTCCCCTTCACATGATGAAGAACTATAAAACTATTGAGAAATATTTTAATAGGATAAAGCATAGGCGTCAAGGTTCTTTATCATTAAAACAAAAAAAATTAAATACGGCTCCAAAGAGATTTAACATGTAATAATAAGATACAGTTTCACATAAGGGATTCATAGTGTCCCTGGTATTCATTTGGAAGAGACCTGCAGGCTTGCAAGATTCGACTGACACTCATGAACGTCTTAAAATGAGTGGAATCAAGGTTTCAAGTAGTTCTATTGGGTATCGTATCGGAAGGGTGATTTTAAGAGATGTATTCGTATCGTATCAGAAAAAATGCAACATATGCTAAAGATACATATGGAAATAGTCAAGAAATGAATGAAATGCTTAGGATATATGCAAAATATGTTTTAAAGCATAAAACACTATAAATAAGTAATATATTAAACATATTAATTTTGTTACTAACACACTATAAGTAATATATAAAACATATTAAATATATTATGTATTAAAATGTGAACAAAGTACGACGAGACAAGTGCATTCAATTCATTATGTAAAAAGGATGAGGCTTCTTACATGTACTAATACCAATTTTTTTTAGGTATCATATCAGTACCATATCACATCAATACCTTAAAGATACGATGTGTATCGGCAGATATGGTAGGATACTTAAAACCTTGCATGGAATTCATATAAATAATATTTAGGAACCTATGACCACCTTATTCATGATCATAAGGAACAAAATTTGAAGATAACAAACTTTCTCAAACATGTGTGTTTTTCAAATCATTATTTATTTGACATCACCTGCAAGATTCCCATTGATAAACGCATGAAGAGCATGACCAAGTGATTCCACATGAAGAACAGCTTGAGTCCCGTCTTGAAGAAATGGCTCATTTCCTTGGATTTCAATTCTAGGAGAAAAAAATGCAACAGGAGAAGGAAATGCAATATAAGACATCAACCCCATTCCGCATAGAAGAAGAAAGAATGAATATTCTATACCTTAATGAATACCACAAATAATCACTAGAATCAGCTGTGGTATTTATCTGCTCCACTAATCCAGATTTCATAACTGCAGTTGAACTTGAGATACCAACAGGTTCATTAATCCAACTCCATCCTGATTGGAATGAGTCAGAAGAACCAATCGTATCATTTGAGTCTGACAGTCGTTTAAATCTTGGACTCACAACCTGGGAATTAACCTGTTACATAAAACCATCTACCTCACTTAGTTTTAAATAACTTTTTTCTTATGCAATATCACTTCTTTTCATCTATCAAATTTTAAGTTTTAGTGATGCATATGCCACTGAAGTCCTTTGGAAGGGATAAGAACTGTTCAGTAGAATGATTTGAATCCAAAAGAGGTGACACCATAAGACATCAAAGAATGCATCCCCCCCCCCCTTACAGTGAAAAGTTCTAAAACCAAACTGAAATAAGGAAAATTAAAGGAGTCAAAAGTATGTGCAACAAAGATAATAGGTTTAAGATGGATGGTAAAATGCATGAAAGACTTCAAGTATTAGTTGCAAATGACATTGACCCTGTTCTGAGTGTAGCGTCATGGTGCCAGAGTCATTATTGTTCCTAAGCAAAAGCATCCATGCATGAATGTAAATAAAAAATCTAAGCAGCTTGTGTACTTGCCTGTAAACCTTGGATATCTTTCTAATTAAAAAGACCCAGTTGTTATGCACAGCCGTGTACGTACACCGCTGTGTGCCTTTCAATCATTTGATGGGGGTGTTGGGGCCGAATTGTAATAACACATCCCACTTCCTCCCCGTTGAACAGTTTAAGTTATGACCATGTACGTACAGAGTTGTGCATAAAACCTTTTTCCTAAGCATAATAAAGGGTAATCTACGTTGCTTAATGTTTTTTTTTTGGGGGGGGACGAGGGAGGAAGAAAGAAGAAAGAGTACTATATGTTTATAAATTTGTTTTCAGTACAAACCTTTGCAGTATTGAATACCACATTCTTGCAGTCAGGAAGGATGCTCACAGACCATGCAGGTAAAGGGTATGAATTACCATTGAAATTCACAGTTGCATCAGATTGTGTACCCACATTGGCAAGAAAAGCAGCACATAACCCAGACCCTGTTTTATAAACATGAGCCTGAAATAGGAATACACACCCATGTTATATGGATTAAAAAAAAAAAAAGGATAAAAAGGTACTCCTATGCAATGTCAAACAATAAATAAAAAATATATATATAGTATCTTATGCCTATGATTCCAGCACTTCTCAATCAGAAAATTATGTGATATTCAGGGATCTGGTGTAATATACAATAGTAGGCCATTCAGTTGGAAAGTACAAGCAGCAGATTAACTGTACTACGTGCATAGGGAAACTTCATGAGGCAGAAAAATCCCACAGATCTTTTCTATAGATCATTCTCCATGACGGTCTATGTAATGACAACTCCAATGGATTTTACAGATACAGAACAGAGAAACTGTGTAATTCTACATTTCACGACAGACTTAATTAATAAGCATGTGATGAAACTATTGTGAAATTTCTTTTTGCACAGATATATGCAGATGCATCATGCATGTACAAGCACAAGAACTCAAGGCTACCTTGTCTATTTTCATGATTTCATCTCATCCCTCTCTATTAGAAAACATAATACAGTAAATCAAATTATTTATCAAGAAGGAAACTAAACATCATCACTTATTAAGAAAAACGGATATGCTATGGAAGGACCATACCTCCAAGTTCGGACCAAGAGAGGTGAATGTAGGATCGGTGGCTATCAGTGCTCCTTCACAAAGTTTGATGGCCTTGTGCAAGTCTTTAAGGTGGCCCCACTTTGGTTGTCTAACAACACCTGAACATTCGTGTAAAAATGAAAATTTCTACGAATAAAAGGAAAGTCGAAATGTTTTATCAAAGAACATTTCAGACAACCGCAGGAGATTATTGCCAGTGCCTTAACGACCATTGCATGAAATACACACAACTAGTACCATTTCATAGTACAGTAACTGTCTAAGCCTGAATATTTATCATATCAACGACACAATATCACATACAACCAATCAAACAGGGATAGCAGACGTTACCATACTCATCAATCGGAGCATCATAGTCATAGCTCGTGGCAATAAAGGGTCCACCAGTAGTTCGGCCAAAGTTTGTCCCACCATGATACTGCTCAAGAGAAGGGAACACACCGGAATTCCCAAATTGATTAAGCACCAAAAAACTTCAGGATAAATGCTAAGGTGACAAAATTTTCAATACAATGGCAATACCATATAGTAATTTTGGAAAGTTCCACCTCTTTGGAAAAAGCGCGCCACAGCAAATGCAAGGTCCTCCACTGGTCTGTATGGCACAGCACCACCAAAGTAAAGACACCTAGTGTTCCACATTATTGGAAAGGTTATATGTGGGACTTGCAAAATTTCAAGGAAGAACAGAAGAATGGCAAACAGAAGCTAAGAACTTTACTTTAAGAGTTGATTCAAGCAAACAACTTACCAACCACTCCAAGTTTCAGTCCACATCTTGGGCTTCTTGACAGAGTTCGGTGTGAATTGATCACAGTAAAACCCATTGCAGGTGTTGATCTGTTAGATTCTATAGAATTGTTAACATCAGTGGGGAACTGATGGGGGCTAGTAAGTTTGTAACATAAAGGGTATAACAGGAACTATACCCGGATTTGTTAAAACAGATAATACTTGTTCTGAAAAATAAATTAGATAAAAGAGTGAAAATGCAACTCACAATTGGGTCAGGAGCATCAGCCTGCTGACACATCACCCAGGGAACCCCTGTATCTAAAGACGTAGCCATGGCTGCTGCCCAACTGATATAGGATTTGGCAGCAGAACCATAGTAGCTGTCGATGTTTCCATATTCATTTTCAATCTGATAGAAAACAGAACATAACTTCAATGACCATAAGAGAGAATTACTCCAAAGTTGTGACAGAACATGGATGAATAGCTACAACAGTATGGTATAAGGCCTGCCCACATGCAAAGGCAGCAGAGCTACATCCACCTGAGACAAAGGAAGATACGGATTATGGAGAGAAACTAAAATTAGAAAATAAGAAGCAACCTGTGACAAGATGATGGGTCCGCCTTGGGATGCATAGAGCTTCTCCTGTTTCATCATATCCACAATCTTGGCCGTGAACCGCTGCATCTCCGTCTGACCCAACATAAAAAGTGTATAAGTATCCAATAACTTATAAATGAACAGCATACAAAGAAGAATATGGGGCAAGGGATCAAACTTTGAAGGGCTCATTGTCAGTCCGTAACTCAATTCCAGGAATGAAATGCAACCAAAGTGGGAAGCCTCTGCACCAGAAAAATAAGATTTCAAGGTCAGACGCAGGGAAATGCAAAGTACAAGTAAACAGCCTAAAACTCATAAAATCACCCGTAGTTCCACTCAGCGCAGACGTAAGGGCCAATGCGTAGATGAACATAAAGTCCAGCTTCGGCAACTGTCTTCACGAACTTGACCAAATCCTTTCTCCCTTCAAAGTCGTACTGAGCAACCAAGTACACAACATTAGATAATGCTAAAAAACCATTTCCCTTCAAATCAAGAAATGAGTCATAAAAAGTTCAAAGAAAACAGTAACAAGATTCCAATGAGAAAAGAAGAGGAGAGCTAACCTGATTCTGAACGGGTTCATGTAAGTTCCAGAAAACATAAGTCTCAACGACGTCCAAACCTCCGTCCTTGGATTTCTGAATGAGGTCCGGCCACATCTGTGGGAGAGCTTTTTGGTTAACAGAAGATAAAAGGCAAGCAGAAAGAGTCCACAAAGAGAAGACACGGTCGTGTTCTGATCTGTATGTTCAGTTTAGTGATTACCTCAGGGGTGCTCCGGGGGTAATGTATGGAGCCAGAGATCAAGACCCTGCGATTGCCGTCGATCAGCAGCGCACGGTTATCATAGGAGACGGTGGCGGCAAGCGTCGACAAGACAGTCGGAAGGAGAAGGATGAGAGACGCCACCCAACCACTTCTGCAACTACTACTACTACTACAACCACTCATGGTCATGGCGTATAGAGAGAGGTTTACTTGTTAAATGTGATTATGCAAAGGCGTTTCCTTTAGTTAAATACAGGGGAGGAGGAGGAGGAGGAGATGGAGAAGGAGAAGAGGGGTAGGTTGATTGGTCACTGATGATGCTTTGGTGTTGCGTAGCCGCTTTTAAGGTGAAAAACTAAGGAAGGAAGGAAGCACTGTAGTGTGGAGAATCAAGAAAAGTAGAAAGGAGGGCACGGCAAAGCCGGAGCCAACTCTTACCGTCTCCATTGTCCAATCTCCCTCCCTCTCTCTCTCTCTCTCTCTTATACACAGAGGGAAGGGACAGTGGAACAACGTGTCTTCATCTACTTGGTTTTGTTTTCATCGTAAGTTGCCTAATCACCCTTGCCTTCATTTCTTACCTCTCGAGCTACTTGTTTTTTGACACAGAGAATGTGTGTGTGTGTGTGTGTTTGTGTGCTGTGATTAGAGAGAGAGAGAGAGAGAGAGAGAGAGAGAGAGAGAGTTTTAATTTCACGGATGATCTGATAGCGATTGTCGTTCGCGTGAACTGTGTGGTCCAGCGAGACAGATCCTTTTTGTCTTTTTTGGTTTGAGTTTGATGATCACTGGAAATGACCAAGAAGGTGAACTGCCAAAGATTCAAATTACGAAATGTGGAACGGTCGGAAATCGGAATCGACAGAATCGGAACCTAGTGACGACTTTTAGATCTGAGAACTCAGCGATTCTGAGAATCCACCATGCCTTTATTTATTTTTATTTTTTTGGTAGATATCAGGACAGATTCGATTGATTTTTGAAATAGTGGTTTAAAATACACATTTTTCTGTGTCGAAAAATGGAAAAATGATCTTAAAAATGTTTGATAAATTTGTTTTATTTTGTCCGTTTTTTAAAACATAAATAGAAATTTATTGTAATTTATAATATAAGAAATGTGAATGACGAAACATGTTATACTTATTTTGCTATTTTTATAAATAACTTGAACCTAAAATATTGGGGAAAGACCCAATAAAAAATCGATCAAAAGATAACCCGTTTTTCAAACATCAAAAAATTCTATTATCGGTGTTGAAGATCTTGGTGCGAACAATCCGATAAATAAGTTTATCAAACATCAAAAAAATCCGCTTCTATTTTCAGAAACATGAAAAATCGTTTCTGCTATTTGTAGATAACAAAACAGTAGAAACATTATCAAATGGTACCTTAAATTGGTTTTGGTTGATTCCGATTTGATCCCAAATCTATAATCCCTAGACAAAATAGAGAAAAACAAAAATTCTTGCAAAATACTTTTTGCTTTTTCAAAAAAAAGTTTTCCCATGATGGCTAAGAAAATATAAACACAAATCGATAGCATTCCAACTGAATTGATTACCATTATTTAAAAGCCTATGAATTGAGACATGAACCGACATTCATCAATTTTGGTTTGAATTGGTAGAAGCTTAGAAAGCAAAGTGGTTTCCACACCCCCCATGAATTTGGAGTTGATTAATAAGGAACTTTTACTGAGAAAAAAATTTAACACGAAGTTATTAAGTCATAGTCGTCGAAAGTTATTTCAAGTAGTAAAATTGAGTAGAAGGTTCTTTATAGACAATGATGGAAGGAAGATGGATAGATTTTAAGTCACTAATTATTCTCTTATGAGAGAAAGAGGCTCAAGGCAACTGCCACCGACACGTTTTAATTTCATTTATTTTAATTACATACAAAATGAGCATGGACGAGTCTTTTTTCTCTTATATTTGATCGGACGATTATTCTCTGTAATAAGTGTAATGGTGCGGTGAATATCAGATGGTCGAGAGCATGTATGCACATGTTTCGAGATTCTCTCAACCATCCAATACTCATCGTACCACCGTACTCACTGCGGAGAACGTTTTTGCTGTTTGATCTCTCTCTCTCCACATAAAATTGTCTTTTTGATCTCCTCCTGCATTTTTTCATTACTCTCCCTTTTCACTTTCATTACTGAGGTAGTAGATAATAAATTCAACACTAAAGCATAGTGAGCAATAAACTTTGTACGAACCATAAACTATGACGTCCTAAGTTCGACTCCCACTAAGTACATATTAGGCCACTCATACAAGGACATTTAGTATTTTTTATGCTTTTAGTGAAAATTGAATGATTTCCATTCAATCTCGATATTATTTGATATATAATTACGGGTCAGTATGAATCACAAGACTAGTTAGGCCAAATGATTGAATAGCCGTTTTTATAAAAAAAAATAAATAAAATGTTCCCTTGGGCAATTAATTCAACAAGAACCCACCCTATAAAGGATAAAAATCCTCTGTTTTTCTTGATCGGTGTTTTGCTGTGTTTTGCTACCTGCAGAAGAGGACACGTGGATGGCTTCAAGTGAACGGTCCAGATGCTTGCTTGGTTGAAGTTGTACCAAAACCGAGTTGAGGTAGGTGAACCAGACCGAGATAGGTATGACCCAACCCAACCCGTACGAGGCATTATTTTGAATTTTGAAACCCTAAAAATCCGTTAACTCCTCTCTTCTTCTTCTTCTTCTTCTTCTTCTTCTTCACCCTCTGTTTTCTCTCTCATTCCCTCTTACACGTTGTCTCTCGGTTCAAAGGATACTTGCAACTGATCTCATCTCGGCTATTCTTGAAATAGTGAGCGTGTTCGAACATCAACGAAGCCCCCTGCTGGTTCTCGCGCACATACTGGTTCGATCACCCTAAG
>NC_056563.1:21156034-21203918 GCF_013358625.1 Macadamia integrifolia | reverse complement strand
GTGAGAATTCTACAAAGATTTAATTGATGAAAATAATGGCCATCCTTTGCTTGTTACCAACATCAACCAATCTATCACTCATTTCCCTATATATTCATTCCCCTGTGACAACATCTGCTACTTCTCAATGGTTAGGAAATGCTCTCTTTCTTGGTTCAATGATGTGATCAAAACAAACAGGCAAAAGCTGAAGATCATATAGATTCACTTATTTACACTCAAAATGGGTTAATATAGGACCATCTAAAGATCAAAGCAGCAAATCGGCATTTCATAGAAAAGTAGCAATATTGATTCATACATAACAGCAATATGGATCAATGATATTGCATTATCTGCAAGCCCTATCCATCCATCCTTGCAACTCCTCTTCTATTCACCTGTTCCTTATCACCACATTTTCCACTCAATTATCAGTCCAAGCTCCAAAATAACAAGATTATCACAGAAACCCACTTCATTGAAACCAAGAACTTAAAAATCTATGAGATCCATACTTGATTATCTTCAAGTTTTGTTACCTGTGTTCAAGGGTTAGAACTTATGAACAAATATAATAAACAAACCCATAAAACTCAAAACAGAGAATAAATACCCAATCAACAGGTTCTTACTTACCCTGAGCAGTAGACAAAACAGGGTTTCCAACCCTTTCTTCATTTCCTTGAGATCCCCACACCCATCAAAAGAGTTACTGTAGTTACATCTCCCATTTTTGCTGCTTATCATTTCTTCTTAAGCAATGGTTCAATTGCTTCTGTATCTCAGGGAGACTATTGAGACGATTAATGGCAGTGGCAATGGCACCAATGGACAAGACACCCAAGTATATAATAGGAAAGTAAATGTTGTTGGCTAATAGGTTGTGAACCCAGATGAGGAAGAATATGTAAAACTCAGAAGGGTTGGTTTTGCCTCATCTCTGCTGCTACATTACACATATAAACTTGAACTCTGCCAGAAAGCATACAATTACAACCCAAAAAAAATAACACTAGACCTACATCCATCAAAAACTCAAAAAAACATTAACAGTGCTTCAAAAGTGTTTTGTTCAAAGTCTTGGTGGATTCGAACCACCATAACCTGGGCATTATCCCAGGTGCTCTACCATTTTGAGCTAAAGACTCCTTACCTACAGAAAAAAAAATTGTTAGCACATTAGAGGCTAGAGATTAGGTTGTTCTACGACAAACCAAGAGAACAGAACAATGATATCTACCCAGTAATTAAACAATATAGGTAGATCATTCAATTCTAAATAGTGGAAATGAAACCACAAGGAGTGATCTGCAAGTGAGATCTACCCAGTAACCTACTATTACATTATCTACCTATATTGTTTAATAATTACAAATTTGATTAGTATATCCCTAATTTTCTGTTCCTTTTACTGTATTTGCAGAAAATGTAAGAGTGGAATGAAGAGAATTAAAGGGGATCTGGGTTCTAGGGTGGCATTTAGAACGAAATCTGAGCTTGAAATCATGGATGATGGATTCAAATGTAGGAAGTATAGGAAGAAATCAATTAAGAGCAGCCCAAACCTAAGGTAAACAGCAACTAGTTAAGAAACCTGCTTTAGTAATTTGGAGCATTTGACACCACAAACTAGTCTATCACCGGATGGATCTATATATAGTGTTTAATCTAAGAGAAACCTTTTTTTTTTTTTTTGGATTTTCATGGTCTGCTTATGTTTATATACAATAATTCTTTTTTGGCTTTACACTGAGAGTGCCTCTCTAGGGTTTAAAGTTGGAGGGACGTACGGCATACCAAGAGAACAGAACAAATTAGAAAAAAAAAAAATTAGGAATAAAAATCTAAAATTTTGAAATACCATTTTTTTGTTTAAAATTTGTATTTTGACGCCGATTGGTGTGGGAAAAAGAAGTTGCACAGAGAATCTCTTGGTGTCGCCTGCTTCCTCTTGCCAGAGATAGGTAGCGAAAACCCTAGGAGAAGCCTTCGTCAGCGATAAGGGGTAACAGAGAGAACAGATAGAGCTTCGTGACCAACAGAAAGAGCTTCGTGACCAACAGACAGAGCTTCGTGAGAGCGAGAGATTTAGGGTCAGCTTTCGTGAGTACTCAAACCCAGATCAAATAGAGAGTATCAGCGATCCCTTCGTGAGCAGAGAGAGAAATCGACATAGGGTAACAGAGCTTCTCCTTCGTGAGAGAGCCCGAGAGCGAGTTAGGGTAAGAGCTTCTCCTTAGTGAGAGCGACCGAGATGAAACCCTAGCAGAGCTTCTCCTTCGTGAGCAGAGAGAGGTGTGAGAGACAGAGAGAGGGGTGAGAGAGGGGAGTGTCGTGCGAGAGAGGGCTTCCAGCGGGAGTTTCTGAATGTTTTAATTCAAAAAGTGACTCAGTCCGGTTTGATTCATTGAATGGTTCGGTTCGTTTACCTCAAACCGATTTTGCATGAGCTTCAACCTAAGATCAATCTTGGCCGTTGGTCTAAAGAATGACACGTGTTCTCTTCTGCACCTAGCAAAACATAGAAAAACAGAAGATTAGAAAAACAGAGGATTTTTATCCCCCTATAAATGCATAAAATATTTTGAATAGATTGGACTCAAATCCCCTTACCAAAAAGCAGGTGGTGAAGGATAAACGAGACAGAACCATCACCCATGTGCGTCTTTACTAATCTTCAACCATGACGTGCCGCGTATGCTGCTGCTGCCATCCACAGAGGGGGACACTGCACACTAGCTAGAGCCTAGAGGCACACATCAAAATCAATAGAAAACGATTGTGGTATGGATTTATTAGGAAAGTAATGAAAGTGGGACCAGTTTAGGGAGTCCAGGAACAATAGTCGCCCAAGTCAAACTAACGATAATTTAGTGGGTCGAAGATCCCGCCCTAGCTTTTTGGCTTTTATCCACACGACACTGAGACGAGATAAAAAATGTAAGGGAGATTATGGTTTTCTTTTTTTTTCACAAGAGGAATGCTCAGTGGTAGTAATTATAGCCGCAGGACAAGTTTTCATATGACAAGCAACACTTTCGCAAGATCAGTGAATGATAACTCACAATCAATAAGCTTAAGCAGTGATGGGTTAAGAGTATTTTCACCACTAAGTTATCAATCCCATTGATAAGATTATGGTTATAGGTATCAAAATTGGATCTCAGGTCTGTTGTATGGACTTGCTTCACTAGCTTACTTTTTAGGACCAGCTAGTATTTCTACAGAAAAATAATAAAATGAATCTTAAACATATTAAAAATAAATAGGAAAAAGAAATGTAAAAACAACATGACCCCTCTGCCCTAACACCCACCCCTCTGTCTCCATCGTAAAAAACATGCATGTTCCCATTTGACTTAGGGCTCGTTTGATAACATTTCAAAAAACGCGTTTATACCGTTTCTGTGTCCAAAAATGGCAAAAACGGAATAAAAAGAGGTTGATAAAACTGTTTTGTTTCACTTATTTTCAGAAATAGAAATTGAAATTTTTACCTATTAATGGTTCAAGAAACAACCTAGGCACCATTTCTGAAAATGACTCGTGGCCATTTTTTCGCTAGTTACTATCGAATTCTAGAACATGACTTATCAAACACCTTCAATTCTGTTTCTGTTTCTAAAAATGGAAATTTATGTTTATGCCATTTCTTGAAACAAAAACGATAGAAACGTTATCAAACGGACCCTTAGTGTTGATAGAGGGCCACACTACCTATCAGGGAATCCTCTCCTTATATATTATTATGAAAAAAAAAATTAATTTGTTTTGATAAAATATTATATGAAATATAGTTGGTTATCATTCTTAAAAAATTACAAGTGTAATATGAGTATCTGTCGCCAAAAAGATCACTCTAAAAGGATCATCTCGTGGTTATTAAGAATGAATCAAATTAGATGATTCTATTTCTCAATCTTTATGACTTGCTCTTATAGAACAAAGGTCGAAAAAATTGAATAAATCAGTCATTCACAAACAGTGTTTTTCGAAGATTGGTTGTCCACCTTGTGCTTTGAATTGATTCCTTTCTTTGAAGATTTAGTGCTTCCCTTATATTTAAGATCGTGTCTTACCCTATTGGAAATCAAGTTCCACCATTACAGGAGAGCATCTATCATTGTTACCTGTCTGTTGCTATGGTATTTTGGATTGTGGTTAATGATATCCACCATTTCTGCAATTTTTTGTTCGTCCTTTTGGAGATTGAGTCTTCCTCAGATTGAAGATCAAGTCTCCTCTTGAAGATCAAATACTGTACATCTTGGTGACTATCTACCGTTCATTTTGTTCGTTGCTGATGGTTCCAAATGCCCTTTTTTATCTATTGATGCTGCTGATGTTGATGTGCCTACTTTGATATTGCTGCTGGTTTTTATGGTGGTTGCTTGAAGTTTCCACTGTTTTATTGGAGTCTACAATCACTTTTCAAGACTGATGTTACATTTGTCTTTCAATTCTTGTTGGTCCAATCTGGTGCTTTATTTCAATATATGTATACTCCAGCTTGAGGGCGAGTGTTGGAATATGTGTCTACGATATGGGGAGTGTCCATATTGTGGCATGGTTATGTTATTACCTTTCTGAGTTAGATTAGGTTGTTTACATTCCTAGTTAGATTAGATCTCTAGTTTCCTAAACTAGAGCTAGACTAGGATTGCATTTCCTTTTCCACCTATGATTGTACTTGGATCTATTTCTTATAAATATACGATGGAGGGAGACTGCTGAATGTATTGGATGCTTCTCTCCCTTGCCATCTCTCTTCTTCTTTCTCATCTCTCTTCTCTCAAGTAGGTTATAGATCTTTGGTTTTCTACGGTTGGAAATTATTGTAGACATTGCATTGGCCTGCAACCTTTTCTAGTTCTACAATTTTTCTTTAGTAATCTTTTCTTTGGTGGATCAATGCTTTCTCGCTCTTAAACCTAAACAGAGCCCTCTTCCCCAATCCACTACACTCACTCTTGCTCTGGCTCTCCCAACCATGGAAGTTTTCAGCTTGCTCAAGTACTGGAAGGGTGGTGGAGTTACCGGAAATAATGAACGCACCACTACCATATCCACCACTCTTCAGCCGCAACTGGCGGTGGAAACGGAGGAAGATGGCGATGATGGTTCCTTCTTCGACATGGAGTTTACGGTGCCCAAAGACGACGATGGTGAAGGTGGAGACGAACACGATAACAGCAGCGGAGTCGAAGAGGAAGATGACAGTGCCTCATCGGAATCTGCGGGAATTGATGGAGAGGAGTTCAACTTCAGGGTGTCTTCTGGGTCGAGTGATAGGAGAACGGACCTGGACGTGGACCCTTCGCTCTCACCTTCCGACGATCTATTCTTTAAAGGAAGGCTTGTGCCGCTCGAGCCTTCGTCACTTGAATTCAACCATTCTGAGACAAACTCGAAGCCTCAGTTCCCTGTCTCTTTGTTGAAATCTGCAACCAAGATCAGAGTCCTCATGTTGGGGTTTAAGAAACCCATATCGACGATGGCCGACAAGATGGAGAGGAACTCTATAGACGGAGCTGGTCGGAGACGGTGGTGATGGTAGTGATGCCAAACTTCGTCTTTAATATCGATTTTTTGTGCCCCATTTTTGTTTCGAGAAACGAGCGAAACAAGTAAAACTTGTTTCGTCATTCATGTTTCTTGAAGCATAAATTGTTATAAATTTCAATTTATGTCTGAAGAAACAAGTGGAACATAACACTTTTACCAAACAGTATTTATGCCGTTTCTTTGTTTCTGAGAACAAGAAAACACAGAAACACGTTTCTGGTTATGTTATCAACGGGCCCTTGGTTTCATATTACCGGAGAAATCTAAGGAAAGGGCTTTAAAACCCAGATTCAGAGAACGAGAGAGAGAGAGAGGAGGAGGAGGAGAGGGGTGTACATATCAGAGGAAGGCTGGCCGGAACTCTGCTATCGCTCTCGGGGGAAGAAGTACTCCATCAATCTATGAATTTGGGTTGACGGAATAGGGGTTTCAAGGGTTTTGTTTCTCTCTAGGATGGATTATTAACAAAACATCCTTTTTCTGATTCTGAGTCCATTATTTTTTATTTTTTATTTTTTAATTCAATATGCTTCACACAAAATTAAACCTAACTTGTCTCAGTGTGACGCTATAGCTTTATTATCTAAAATCCATTTGTTTCCAAGAGGGTATCATTCCTCCCTGTGTTGCTTCTTCTTTTTCTTTTGATTTCCATTTCCATTTAGAACAAATGGAATTTGATTACATTTCGAAGTCAAAAGAAGAAGAAGAAGAAGAGGAGGAGGAGTAGGAGGAGGAGGAAGGGTAATTATGTTTTTTTATTTTCTAAAACTAACACTAGTCGGTGTTATTTTTTTGGGTTTAAATATAATAAACGATTTTGTAAGGGGAAGATGTAATATAGACAAACGCCATGGGAGGTTGATGTAAATCACCCAATAAAAAAATATAACTAAAGAAAATTGATAATAATTTAATTTAAAATTTACGAATATATCTCCCAAAATAAAGAATATGACAATTATATATATAAAATCCTAATAGAGAGAGAAAGAGATTGCACTTGATCTGTTCCTACATTATCTCCTTGAATTTTGGATGCTCCTCCATTTTCTCTCATTCCTAAAAGCCTCCGCTAGCTAGCAAGATATTCTTTTTCGACCCAATCTCTCTAATTCCAACCCAAACTCTTCCTTCCTCAATCTTCCTACAAAATCTAGGAGGCTTCTTCATCTATGAAAAAAAATTGGAAATATTGCTTGATTCAGCTATTGAGAAATTATCATGTAATCATAATAATCAAGGGGCATCTTCTTCTTCGACAACATAAGGCAACATTACGTTTGTAAGGCAACATGGTTGGTGAGTGCAATGCATTATTAGTTAGTTAAGCACATTCTTTTTTCTTGATTGTGAAAATTATACCTACCCTCACAGGGTTTAATCAAATATTTTTAATGTGCTGCAGGAGGCGTCATTATTTCTTTCTTTAAACTCATGAAGAAACAATATTGTAAAGCTATTGATGTTAATTGACTATGCTGACCTTTATTATTTCCTTTATATTGACTTCAATGAATCTGATTGAGAAGTTTCAACAAAAACAAAACATTCAGGACTTACAGTTGCTTGAGTTCATCATTTGACATAGATCAATGTTGGTTATGTTGGTATACGATGTCTTGTATTCTATCACAGTTTAATCCAGAGAGTACTGGTACAGCGCCTTGATAGACAGGACGACAGTGAGATATAAGTTTGAGGACATGGTTACTTATGCCCTCACTGTACCATGATGCTTTGAATGATGCACAACATGATAAATGGATGATAGCTATGATGGAGGAAATTATGTCTCTATAGAAGAATAAGACTTCGGAGACTGTGAAAAAACCCAAAAGAAGAAAAATCAATGGGTGTACATGAGTCTTTCGTAAGAAAGAGACAACATCTGAGAATGAGCGTGAAAGGTATAAGGCCAAAATTGTAGCCAAGGGCTATGCACAGAAGGAGGGGGTAGACTAAGATGAAATATTCTCTCCAGTGATAAAACACACTTTGATCATGGTATTACTTGCTTTGGTGGCCATGTATGATTTAGAGCTTGAACAGCTTGATGTGAATACTACATTTCTTCACGGTGATTTGGAGGAACAGATTTACATGGAGTAGCCTGAAGGTTTCAAGGTACAGGGAAAGAAAGATCATGTGTGTTTGCTTAAGAGGTCGCTCTATTGTCTTAAGCAATCTCCTAGGCAGTGGCACAAGCACTTTGATTTCCAATGAAGGTTGGATACACAAGAAGTGAGTATGATAATTGTGTTTATTATAAAGTATCAAGTGATAATTTCATTATTTTGTTGATGCTTTATATTGATGACATACTCATTACTGTAAAGAATAAGCATGATATAGTCTATTTGAATGAAGTCTTTGTTGAGTGCTGAATTTGAGATGAAGGATCTTGGTGCTGTTAAGAAGATCCTTGGCATGGAAATCCTTAGAGATAGAAATGTAGGCAAAGTTTGAGTAACTCAGAAGAGGTATATTGAAAAGGTGCTAGGTGTTTCAACATGGAAAAGGCTAAACCGGTTAGCATTTCGTTAACCAACCACTTCAAGTTATCTGAAAGGGAATGCCCTACAACACATGAGGAGATGGAGCAGATGTCTCATGTCCTCTATGCTATAACAATTGGAAGTCTCATGTATGCTATGATTTGTAGCAGGCCGGATTTGTCTCATGCAGTCAATGTTAGCAGATACATGAGTAATTCAGGGAAGAAGCATTAGAATGCAATTAAGTATATCTTCAGATATTTGAGCAAGATTAAATATATAGGTGTTATGTTCAGTGATAAGGCAAGTTTCACATAATTGGCGGGTTATGTTGATTCTGACTATGTTGGTGATTTAGATAGAAGGAGGTCTACTACAGGATATGTATTTACATTAGCTGGTGGACCTATATCATAGAGGGTGATGCTTCAGTCTATAGTTGCATTGTCCACTACAGAGGCAGAGTACATGACAGTAGTTGAGGCTATTAAGGAAGGAGTCTCGTTGGCTGGATTGGTTCGTGAGTTGGGATTGAAGCCAGGAGGTACAATGTTATATTGTGACAGTCAGAGTGTCATACATCTTATAAAGAATCAGGTGTTTCATGCAAAGACAAAGTATATTGATATGAGATTTCACAAGATCAGGGAGCTCATGTCAGAAGGCAGTATTCACTTAAGAAAAATTCATACAGATCTCAGTCTTGCAAATATGTTTATTAAGCCAATTATTACTGAGAAGTTCGAGTCTTATTTGGACTTAATTAATATTACTCATTGTTGAATATGAGGAACACATCAAATAGGTACGACTTTGTACCTCTAATGAGGTACGGGGATGAAGACGTCTGCAGGCTATCTTTACAGGAGGCTCGACAAAATTCAAGCTAAGGTGGAGATTGTTGGTGTACAATGTCTTATATTCCGTCACAGTTTAATCCAGGGAGTACTGATGTAGTGCCTCGACAGACAGGATGGCGGTCCCCCTACATAGCAGGGTATAGGGGGTGCAGCCCCTCGCTCGAATTTTTTATTTGAGAGCTGTTTTGTACTTTTCGGATCAGGATTTTTCTCTATATATTCATAGCGAGTGTTTCTTTCTCTGTAATGCAAGCAATATTGAGAGGTGTGAGGAACAAGCGTTGTAACCTTATTGTCCATTGATAGTGACCAGGATCTTATCTCACCGAGGATGTAGACAACCTTGCTGAACCTCGTAAATCTGTGTGCATTGTTTGTTCTATTTTTCCATTATTTTTTGCATCGTTTTCGGGTTGCGTTTCTATAGGTTATCCATTATGTTGGTGCATTAATTAAACTGCTTGGGGTCCAATGATGAAGCAGAACAAGTGAGCACGCAAGGGGTTCATGTTTTAGGTTTTGTTACGGATATACATGACACTTCTAGTGGTCGTAGCTTCAAAATGACTAAGACGAGGGTAGAAAGGGAATTACACATGGCATCTTCTTCTTTTTTATCTTTTGCTAATGACTGTCATTTCGTTCTGCGATACTAGGGTTGAATGAAAATCATTCAATTTTAACCAAAAGTAATGAAAAACACAAGACTAAGCACCCCGTGTGAGTGGCCCGAAGAAAGTAAGAGGAGTCGAATTTAGAATCAAACACTTCCTCAGGTGAAGGTCTCTTGCAAACTCTCCACCCCTGTTTCAAGTGTAGTGAACTACTGGAGTATTTGTAAACAAAACTACAACATTGTTGTCACTGAGCTGAACTGCCATTAAACCTATAGATCGTTCCAAGGTCTCTACACGGATTCCTTTTTCATTCCTAATCCGTGAAAAATGGCATCTCAAAACCCTAAGCTAATACGAGTATAGAAACCCTTTGGCGAAAAAGAGCTTTGTGCTTTGTGCTTTGTTTCCAACCCGTCTCTACTTCTAAGATATTAACTGTTACACTTATTAATTCACATATACACAATATACATAAGGAATTACAATCAAAGTTTTATTATAATAATCCTAATTAATGTATAATTACCAAAAAAAATTAATGTATCGCCCAAGCCAGAGCCACATCATATCCAACAGCATCCAAATAGTTTTATTTTCGCAGCTTCATTCCTCTGTTTATGAAAAATATATATATATATATATATATATATAAATAAAAGACATAAAAGGCAGTGTGGTTCTTACTTCTAGACTCAAAGTCGGGCACCGGTGTAGGGGTCATCCTAACTTTCATGAAACCTCTCCCATATATTATCTATTAATTTTGTTCAAATAATGGCTTCTTTTAGAAGGGAACATGCATATTACAGTCTTCTTATTCAGTAATTCAATGCTTAACTGTATTTTCTTTATATAAAAACAATGCTTACCTTTTCATACACTTTTTTTTCCTTTTTACTACTCTATCCTTTGGATTGTAACTAGTCAATGGCCAGCCTACTGGTGCTAGTAGGGCCAATGGCCACCGACTTTATATACACGCACACAATTATTAGTGTGTGCTTACCTTCACACATTCAGAGAGAGAGAGAGAGAGAGATGTGAATGGTGTCTAGCTGGAATTGTTAATAATTAGTTCTTAGGGAGGCCTCCAATAATGGTTCACCCCTCAACCATGCTTGTATTACAAGTTTGCCATCATCTGAAATTGTAATTTAAGGGTGTCAATCAAAGCGAACCAAATAAGCCAAATCATCCAAACCAAATAAAATTCAGCTCAGTTTGAGTGTTAGATTTCAAAAACTGGTTCGGTTCTCAGCTTCATTCCAAGTCTACCCTAAGAATCCAATCCTAGAACCAAAACCGAACCAAATGTTGATACTAGTATATTAATATATTGTAATACTAATATATTTTAGTATGGTAATACATTATAATACTGATATTATATAGTATATATTAGGGGTGTCAATTCTAAGCCCACACCGGTAGGCCCGACCGAGCCTGACACGTTTATGGCCCGACCTAGACTGGCTCGATTATTAAACATATCGAGTTCAAGCCCAACACATTTATTAAACGAGCATTCACGGTGTAGGTAGCTAGCCCGTCGAGCTCTCAACTGAACCGATATGTTTATATGCCCGACTTGAACCGACTCATTGTAGCCTGACCCAGCCTGACTCCTTCAATACTACATAAAATTCCTATTGTGCCATTACTAGTAAGAAACTAATTAAGCTTTCTTACCTTTTGCTTTGTAGTATGATTTGATTTAATTACGCTTTATTTTATAAGTTGTAATGGTCATAATCCCTTCTTTTCTCTTAAAAGACAAACCATAATCTCAACCCACTTAAAAATAGAATTTTAGGATTGGCACGTTTCAAGTCCGTTTAGAGCTCATTTAGGCTTAAATAGGTCCATAGCCCGATTAAAACCCAGTTAAGGTCCGTTTAAGGAAGCCCGATTAAAGCCCGACACCGACCGGCCCGATTAGAAACTATACGATGTCCCCTAAAGCTAGGCCTGTTTACTTAAATGGGCGTCACAGTGCAAGGCTTTCAAGTGGTCAAGCCCGATTAGGCCCGACCGATATATATATATATATATACTATATTATACTATATATTGTAATATTAGTATTAGATTTCATAACAATACTATATTATACTATATATTGTGTGTATATATATACAGTATATGGATCAAGTACAGGAACCAAAATCATGTGGGAGAGAGAACGCTATGTGGTTACGTGGTCCTATGCCAGCACTGAGGCCAACGGAAAGCGTGCACCTAAGCATTCAATAGGCAGGACAGAATGGTCATTTCACTACTCGTGTTTAGGTGCAAAAGTGCAAGACCGGGTAGTGTTCTTTTCTCCCATAATTTATTATGGTTCACTTATCGACAATTAAACCCATAATTGATCAATCAATATAGATAGACCATGAAAGCATAATTATAACTAAATTATCAACTATAACTCTCATTTAACGGATCATTCGCTTATTTATTTGCCCAGCCTTATCTGGATCATCTATAGTAGCAATGGGTTGGCTTCCACGTACCACATGCAATCAAGTGTGCAAGGCACTTGTTTACTTTTTCCTTGATGCCAATAGTGCTGGTGGTAGTTAAGCATTTGGATCGGATGCCACGAAAACTCGCAGACCTACCTTACAAGGGTCAGGGAGGGCAGGGCTCGCACCCCCACACCCTACCTCTGATCCAAAGACTACTTCTTACTTCTTGAAGCATAGTATGGGATTTAGGTTTGGAATTACCATGCAGCCATGCAATCCATGCACGTTCGTACGTACCAATACATCTAAGTAGCATACAACAGAATTTACCACCCCCACACCACCCCCCCGCCCCCCCAAAAAAAAAGAATAGCATATAACATAGAACCGATGGCAGATTTGAAATTTCAGACAAATTTATGGGTAGTAAAAGTTCACAGCCTTCACTTAAATCCGCAGAGGTTATTTTGGTCTTAAAAGTGTTACAACTGACACTGGAAACGGCCGTTATTAATTTACAATGTCCCTTAGGTACCTATCCAACTGTCAACAGTTGAATTGCACCTAAGGTTGAGAGTGTTCTAAATGGATTTTTCCTTCTTGATATCTATGCATTTATTTCATAGTTTCCTTCCTAAACGCCTAAGACTCAGCTCACAACCCTCTCTCCCTCTCTATATAAAGCAATATTGGATGTCGTCCTCTCTCTCTCTCTCTCTCTCTCTATAGAGCAAATTAAGGAAGACTCTTATACAGTCTTTCTCTGCAACAACAAAAAAGCAATAATGGGGAAGGAAACAGTTTTCACAGGCAGAGCGGTTGATAAACATATGATTGTTGAAGATCACATCGAAATCGATCAGTCTTTGTTGATTGATACTAATTTTCTCACTGTAAGCTCATTGATCAGCTCACGTGAACATTCGGTTATCTACAAAGGAAGGTAAAGTACGTAATTCTTTATCTATCTTTTTTTCTCCTCCTCCATTGGTGATTTGCTTCATGGCCTTTTCTTCTTGTTTATATAAGATTACTATTATTGTTAAAAAAAACTGATGGGCTTTTGAAACGGATCTATAAGTGTTGAACATGCATTTGGGTTTCTCTTACGGAGAATCTATGAGATCTAACCTTTTGATTGGATTCGAAAAGGTTATTTTAGATTCCGACAATAAGGAATAAGAATTATCGATGATAATCATTATTCTAGGAGTCCAATTATAGGGTTAAATAACCATTGATGAAGAGATTCTATATTTCAAAAACTAGATTTGGCTCCATAACTGTTATTTTACAATTTTTAACTCTTTCAACAAACCAATTTTCATTTTCCTTTCCATCAAGTGTTTTGATCACTCTTCCAATAAACCAACTAAGATTACTAACAAGAAAAGGGAGAAGGAAGTACGAGTTGTTCATGTGTACCCTCCTCTCCCCTCTCTCTCCTTATTAAATATGTCAACTCTCTATTTTTTTCTCTCTCCTCATTAAATATTAACTTTGAGAATAATTAGAATGCAAATATAAGCAGGCAATGTATAAATCCTTCTCTTGATTCCCTCTTTTGGGACACATTAATTAATTTTCTACATAGATTTGATGTCTCATGCCATGGGACCTATCACGGTGAGGGTTTTAATCATTAGTATGTTAAACATGTGTCATGTTCTTTCCTTGTTAAATATGTTGACTCCTTTCTCTCTCATTAAATATGTTGTATCGCTTCATGATACTAGCTTGGCATATAATTAAGCGAGTAGTATATAGATCCCTCTCCCGTCTTCCTCTCTTTTGACATATTAATTTTCTAAATAGTTTCGATATGTCGTGCCATGGGACCTATCACATTGAGGGTTCTAACCTTTGGTACGTTAAACATGTGTCACTTCTTTACATCTTAATTTTTGTTATTGACATTCTTTACATCAAGGACCAACAACAAGCAATGCAGCCAAAGAAAGAGAAGGGGAATTCTACTAGCAAACCCTATGAGACCCATTTCTCTTTTGAATTATTTGTGAAGAGTAAGGGATAACAAAACGTGCAAGTCGCAATGGAGAGCTGAAAACTTGTATTCTTGCAAGCCCTTGATTCCATTATCAAATAATATGTGTGTGTGTGTGTGCTTGCTGTCGGTAGCCTATGTAGTTCTTTTTTGATATCTCGTTCAAAAATTTCATGGATTTGAATCATCCTAATGATTTTTTGTTAAGAATCAGCAAGTAGACCTTTTTAATAATATCGAGAAAGAACATAGAATATAATGAAAATTTCTGAATGTTGAACTACTAATCCACCTTCGGTATGACCATCAGTAGAAAAGTAGTCCAAGAAACTCATAGCCAGAGATCAATAAAATTGCAATTCAGCCTTAAGCTACTAATTCACCTTCGGCATGGCCATCAGCAGAAAAGTAGTCCAACCAAAATTGCAATCATATTATGAGAATCTGTAACTGGGTCTCAATTGATCATCCCAAGTTATATCTTCCACTATGAAGTGGGGGGGGGGTGTTCCATGTTGAAGAAGTTTGTGTGAAAGCTTCATATATATTACAATAAAAAGTGCTTACTAAACATGATTTTGTAGGTTCAAAGGTGCTCCAGCAGCCTTAAAGATCATAAAACCAATGAATGCATTAAATGTGAGTCCTGATCACAACGATAAGATTCTAAGGGAGATTATGATGCTATCTCGAGTGAAGCATGAAAATATAGAGAAGGTATGGTATGCTTTCACTTTAGATTTGAGAGCTCTCTTTGCTTTACCAAAAAAAAATCTTATGACCTTATACCTAGCTAATGAGGTTGCCTAACCTGACCATTTACTTCATTTGGTAATGCTTGAAACTGGTCAATGCTATGAATTGACTTATTAATATAACATATTTTTCTGTTACAGTTTATTGGTGCCACTGTGCATGCAACTTTCGCAATAGTAATGGAGTTCATGAAAAGTGGATCACTTCAGAAATATTTGTTCAGAATCAAACCTAATGGCGGTTTAGATTTGAAACTCTGTAGAAACTTTGCTTTGGATATTTCTAGAGCTATGGAATGCTTACACAGAAATGGCATCATTCACAGAAACCTGAAACCAAGTAATATACATTTTTGTTAGTTTAATTTTGGAGATCTATTTATTTATTCGTTTTCTTTTTGAGGTAAAAAGCCATGGTTCTTGGGTGTTTTATTCATGCAGGTAACATACTTCTTAGTGAAAATCAGAAAAAAATAAAATTGTGGAATTTGGATTTTCATGGGAAGAGACCCTGATTGAAAATATGACTTCTGGGGTTGGAACACTTCGTTGGATGGCTCCTGAGGTAACAATCATCCATTTGTCAATAACGGTTATTTAGGTCTTCGGCTTGACTAATCCCCACGGGTCCATATTGACCACATAATCTTATGGATCGGGTTATACCTAAGTTGAATGACAAATTTCACCAAAAGCAGTGAAAAGCACTAAACACCCCATGGGAGTTGCCCCAATGAGGTAAGAGAAGTCAAACTTAGAACCACACGCTTTTTTATGCGAAAGTCCCTTACCAACTCGACTCTCCTTTGGGGTTACAACTATAACAACTATCCCCTTTTCTACTTTCTCCTGATTTCTTACAAACCTACCTACTAGTTTGAATTTTAAGATTACAATTATCCTTCCTCTATGTTTCTTGATCAGCTGTTCGGGGAAGGATCACTTAAACATGGAGAAAAGATACACCATGATCACAAGGTTGACATCTACAGTCTCTCCATGGTTTTGTGGGAAATGCTTAACAATTGCATACCATTCGAGGAGATGGATAACATCCAAGTAGCATATGTAGCAAAATAGGCACCTATCTATATATAATCTATCCTTTTACATATGCTTTTCCTGATATTGATGATATATATGTTAATGGTTTTGATGAACTTGAATTTTTTGGGGTTTTGCAGAAAGTGAGGCCTAGTTTGGAGAAGGTACCAAAGGTGATAGCCTCACTCTTGGAGTTGTGCTGGGCGGCTGACCCTAGCCACCGCCCTGAATTCATCCATATCATCAGAACTCTATCTGAATTCCTCAAAACTATCACCCTACACTACTACTCCATTGGTCACAATTGAAGAAGAAGAAGAAGAAGAAGAAGACTTTTTCTGCATCAGCCAGACAGTAGAGGTAGATAGTGTGTCTACCACTGCCATTTCCAATATTGATCATGTGGTCCAAGAGGTCAAAGGGGTTGAGGGAACTGTTGACAAGCATAGGAGCTCTTTATACTCCAAAATCTGTAATTTCTTTGGTCTCTGCTTCCCCAAATGCTCATCCCCTCAGGAGTCACTTTGAAGTATAGATTCTTCAATAAAGTTGATAGTTGTTTATGCTTCAATCTTGTTTTCTCTTTCTATTGTGGTGTTGGTGGTGGCATGAGACTTAGGCCTCAACAAATATGAAATAGTGAGTTGTTTCCCTCAACATGAAATTTTAATATCAATGCCATTTTCCTGGTTGTGTTTTTAAAAAGTACATGAATCAAGCCTTTGTGGGGTAAGACTTGGTATATAGCGCTAAACCAAGTATTAGATGTCCTGCCTTTGGTCTAAATGTTGGAAGTGTGTCCATCAAATTTGAAAAAGAATATTTAAATTTATTTATTATGTGTAATTATTGATTAGATATGATTGTCTTTTGTTATTCACTTAAAATGGTTCTCGACCAAGAATAAGATTGGACATCATGTTCATGTTCATATGGTCGTTATACTATGTGCTCTTAGAAATAGAGATTCTAAGACACAAGTGTGAGTGCACAGAAAGTGTGGGCATTGAACAAGATCGCACGAAAATCTTGCATGTCACATTGATAGTTGATGAGGAACAAGATTCTTGTTAGTAAAATTTTTGTTACACATCATGTATTTTGTCACACCGATGATTGATATCACCTTGACTATATATCAGTATACAGAATTTATGATGTATAATCATAAACGAGAGTCGCTCAACATCGAATCTATTACCACTAATGGGGAATACCGAGAATAAGAATTTCTGTGTGATTGGACAAATTTTGGTAATGTTCTTGTAAAAAGTGTTTATAAATCATTTTAAAAATAATGTTATTGTATTAAACAATTTAAAAACTAATTGGTTAATTTAATCATTGATACATAATGCTTATGCAAACATGTTTGATGGATTAGGGTTTGACAATAATAAATTTATATCATTTTAGTCCATTATGTGATATTATTAGTTCAGAGACTAATTTGCTACTAATTGGATTAAGTTACAGATATTAAAATACATCTAAAAATGAAATATATGGCCACGGTTGTAAACAACAGTTTCTGCCAAAGAAAAAAAAAGTTGTAAACAATAGCAGCCATAGATATATGGTTACAGTATATAGTAACAGCAGCTTTAATTATATATATATATATATATATATATATATTCTGTGGCAGGTGGCAAAAACTGACACAGATTATGAAATTTCAAGTAAAAAAAATTGGCCCATCAAATTCCCTTCCGTCAGCGACTAGGTAGTAAGTAGATATTCCTTTTCCCACTCACAATTTCACTCACTCTGTCTTTCTATATTGAATATGTATGTTCATTAAACCTGATTTATGAAGATGAAAGTGGGGGTGATGATGAGTTGCGAGCAAAGAAAGAGTTTTCAAGTGTAGGGAAAAGTGGGTTGAGGTTGGGTTGCGAGGGGCCTAGAGGTGAGTTGCAAGGGATTTTTGACTGGGATGAAATTTTGTTGCTATTTGGGTTTCCTATTACTTGGGTCATGTAGTCAAATAAATGTAATCTAGAACAAAGTTAGCAAAGATGAGAATGGCAAAAAAATAGAAATGAACGGTACGGTTATTAAACAATAAAATTTTTTGAATGATACGGTAAAAAAAAAAAAAAGAGAACGGCAATAAATGAAAAATGGACGGTACAAGTTTTAAACGTGTAGATTTCAAACAAACGGGACCAAAAAAACAGTAGTATACTCGTATATATCAATTAAGGAATTATTACATGAATATCTACATCTAATTTTCAAAGCATGTAGATTTCAAACAAACGGGACCAAAAAAACAATAGTATACTCGTATATATATTACATGAATATCTACATCTAATTTTCAAAGCAACTACAGTATTTGACACTAATGCATATATATCTCATATCTCATTATAAGTTTTATGACATATAATTGAATATCATCAAACACCAATTCTAAATTCATATGCTACACATGTCCAAATTTTATTGAGCAATGTGGCTTGAGTCTTGACTATGATGTTGTTCATTATTGTCAACATATTCAATACACTCTTGTAGTAATGTATGTTCGGTTTGAGTTGAGAGTCATCACTTTATAAACATTTTTCAGCAAATGCATCAATTTGTATTTCAATTTCGGAATCCATACATTGATATTGAGTCGAAGTTGATCATGAGAAATATAGGTCATTGAATTAGTTTCAAGTCGGCGAAAGAATCAGGTTGATCAAAGTTCGGGAGAGAGAGACATGGTCAATTGAGTACCATTATGTTCAACAAGTTAAGTCTTAAAAAAGCCAAAAAAGGGGAACGTGTTTATAACGGGAATGCTTGCCGTTCGCAGTTTTTTCAAGTATCTTGAAAAATATACGGAAAAATGTTTTTAATCAATAAAAAATGAGAACGTGTTTAAACACATTTTTGCTAACAATGATCTGGAATGACATTTTGAAAAATACTATAACCTAAGAGGATATTTGTGAACCTAAAGAAAGTAATAATAAACAGGTACTTTACTTTTTAGTAGAAATTTGACCATTAATATATATTAATGATGAATACAAATATCAACTCATTAATAACGCTTTTAGAATGAGTCACTTAGTTACTATATTAACTCACCTATAGTTCTTGAACCAATTCGCGCTGTCTAGCCACCTCACTTTGAACAGGAATTAAACATGTGTCACATTGTTTGCATCCAGCAAGATACCAACCAAGTAGTACCCTTAAAGAAATTAAAGAAATGGAAAATGATTTATGTGGGGGAATTATTTCTGTAAAGGGGGAGTGTGGCCTTGTTCCTAGACATCGACACTAATGAAATGAAAAATGACTTTTCTGCTTATATTTGTTTTTTGTGTTTTCATCAGACACTAGCAGGAGCCCCACCCCATCCCACCCCACCCCACCCCACCCCAGAAAACACTTCTTTAAAAGGAAAACCCACAAAAAGAAAGAGAGGGGGTGCAACTAAAGGAGGCCCTGTGAGACCTACTTCCTAGGAGTTTTAGATTGAGGTTAAGTAGTCTTGAAATGTTAAAAAGTACCAATGGCTTAGTTGGAACTTGGAAGATAATGTAACGCATAACAATTAAGAAGAGGTTTCTGTTGAATTATTAAATATTACACGTAATTCTATCTTAGGAATATAACCATAAATATCTTATTATCTTATTTAATATATCGTCAACCCACGTTACAGCCAAAGAGTGTTTTTTCGCTGGTTCCTTCCTTTTGGTTTATTTTTGGTAAAATTTATTAATTTTATTTTTTTAAAACGGTTTCCTTTTTATAAAGGAAAAATGTAAATGCTTACTAACTGACACAGCGAGGTGCTCTCCAACCCTGCCTGTTGTCCCACATGCATTCGATGGCTGAGAGTTCCTTGGGGTCTGCATGCATGTATTGGGATGTGTGTCTTAATGCTCTCAGCCGTCGGATGCATTGCTGGAGAGGATCTAGGTCAGGCTAGTATTGTTAGTAAATTAGTCGTCAAGGAGACCTCCAAATATTAATGGTTCATCCCTCAACTATAATTGTATTACAAATTTGCCATCATCCCAAGAAAAAAAGCTTGGAGAAATATTAACACCCTATATATGCTATAGTACTTAGAGTTTGATTCCAATCCTATGGTTCTTGACCTTCCTTTCTTCTTGATTGGATATTAGAAAATTATGACCCATGCAAAAAAAAAAAAAAAACAATTTTAAAATGTATTGTTTTATACTTTTTTTTTGGGGGGGGGTGTGGGAATGGTGAGAAAAATCATACAATTTCCATTCTTATTGTAATTTGAAAGCAAAAATTATTCACAAATTATATGAGAGGCAGACATAGGCTTCTATTGATGACCACTTACAAATTAAAAGTAGAATTGAAAGCATTAAAGGTGTGTTACTATCAATAAAATGATAACAAAGTAGCTAGCATCTAATATATGGTCAAGACATTCCATTGATCAAACATGATAACGAAATTTATTATAGTTTACTTATCGACAATTAAACCCACAATTGATCAATCACTTAATAGATTGTGAAAGAATTCTTATAACTAAATTATCAATATTAATACTCGTTTAAAGAATCATCATTGTAAGAATTATTATAACTAAGTTGTCGAAAATAATATGCATTTAAAGGATCATCATTGTAAGAATTATTATAACTAAGTTGTCGAAAATAATATGCATTTAAAGGATCATCATTTTAAAAATAATGATAACTAAATTATCGACAATAATACTCATTTAATGGACCGTTGTTATAAGAATTATCATAACTAACTTACCGACAATAATTCTTGTTTAAAGGATCATCCGTTATATTTAATAGCACAATCTTCTCCGGATCATTTAATAAATTACAAACTAGCACGATTCTGTCATTCCTTACACATCCAAATGCTAAACCTTCTTGTTTGTCGTTTTAAATTAGGATGCAGCCATGCAAGTTATACATGCATATACGAATGAACTATTCAGATCTTCTCTAGCCAGGAGTGGCTAGAAGGGACTAGCTCAACACAAAATAGGAGAGAGAAAGTGTGGCTGACTGGAAAGGATCTGAATCCATGCATGTAAGCAGCATATCACAGTACCCATGGTAGATTTGAAAATTCAGACAAATTCATGGGTAGTAAAAAAATTTCACAACTTTCCCTTTATTCATCAGAGGTTATTTTGGTCATAAAAAGTTACACCTAAGGTGGTGGGTATTCTAAATGGGTTTCCTTTGGATATTCAATCATTTATTTCATAGTTTCCCTCCCAAACGGCTGAGTACTGGGCTGAGAACCCTCTCCCTTTCTATATAAAGCACTGGAAGTCATCCATTCTTTCATCTCTCTCTCTCTCTCTCTCTTACAGTTTCTCTGCAACAACAAAGCTACACTAATGGCGAAGGAAATGTATTTTGAAGGCAAACAACCCATCAAATCCATATTCCTTACTCACTCTCACCACCAAAATGAGAAGGGACAGATTGATGAACATGTAATTGTTGAAGATCAGATCGAAATTGATGAATCCTTGAAGATCGATATCAATCTTCTCACTGTGAAGACATTGATCAGCTCAGGTGGACAGTCGGCTGTCTACGAAGGGCGGTTAGTAATTCTGTATCTCCATTACTGTTGCCTTTGTGTGCTTGTTTCTAAGATTCTTGAAAATTTTTTATTTTAGTTTTAAAAGGACAAATTTAGACCATTTGGGCTGGTTTTAAAAGTACCCAATTTCTCTTCTCTATGTTCCATTCCATTTGGTTACTGTTTGATTATCCTTTCCTTCTCTCCGATCTTCTCTCAGTCTCCATTATTGTAAATATGGATTCTTTTCTCTCTCCTCATTAAATATATCATATCGATTCCAGATATTAAGTTGGTGCATGATTAAAATGCCAATATAAGCGAGAAGCGTATAGATTTCTCTCTCGAATCCCGGACTCCCAAGAGATTTTTGGGACACATTATTTTTTACATAAATTTGATATATCATGCCATGGGAGGTATCACATTGAGGGTTCTAATTTTTTGTATAAAACATGCATTGCACATCTTAATTTTATTTGTTGTTGTTGACAACATTCTTTCCATCATGGGCCAACAACGTACAGTCAACAAAAGAGAAGGGGATTTTTACAAGCCTGGATTCTCTCCATCTGACCATCCAATTGTACCCTCCAACTCCATCTCCAACCATCCATGGAGTGTGGTAACCTTTCCTGTATGCAAAACACCCTTCCATGGATGGTGTGAGATTGGAGGGTAGAGCCGGATGGCGATTTCTACTAGCAAACCCTTTCTGTTGAACTTGCATTCTTATGAGCCCTTCATTCCATTATCAGGTAATCTTAGCTGTTGATATAAACATTGAAATCTAACAACAGGTGATCAGAATGGTCCATAAGGTATTAGTTCCATCGAAAATAAAAATATCTGATTTGGTTATTTAAAAAGAAATTTTGAAATTATATATAATCTTGGATCAACATTAAAATGACCACGTAAGTCTAGACATTTTCTATATCTAATACAGGCAACAGATCGTTGCCCAATCGTTTGGCCATGCACTTGCATGGGGGCCAATATGATAGGTGCATGCAAAGGCATCAATATAGATGGATTTTTTTTTTAATTGGAACAAGATGTTAATTTCACATCATGTGACCAGGCAGTGTTCTTTTTCCCATATATTATATGATCGAGTTTTCCTATACCCATGGTGAATGAGAATCTATGAGTGTGGGATAGACTGGAAAAGGCATCGTAAGGTATTTTAGGAACATGCTAAAACCTAGGATGGTTGGTGAACCATCTTCTATAGATGAATGAAAACTTTGTCTTAATATATATATATGTGTGAGAGTGTTTTTGGTAGCCTAATGACTCATAATAAAGAGGTGCTTTGGTGTTGATCCATATTTTTGGTTTTTTTACAAAATAAAATATCCATTTTTTAGGCTCCGCGTTGGTGTTGAATTCTTTAAAGGTAATAATAAATTTAGTTTCAAATCAAAATAACTCTTAAATCCTAATTAATATATTATTATTTTTATTGCAAATCTCAGCTTCGTATAACAAGGGAAGAAACTAATGCTCAATCACATTATTTTATCTCCAAAATCTCTAACTTGCATATGTAATATGTTTTCGATCGGTATTGTTAATAATTAGGGAGAAAGAATCCTACCAGTTTGGTGTAGGCAACACCAGTGTGCGGGAACATTTTCAGTGCAAAGGACGAGAGGCAACGTTATCTTTTTGCACATGCTTGTGTCTTGACATAGGCAACACCAGACTGGCAGGGTTCTTTCTTCCTAATAACCATTAGTTGCAATTGATAGAAATTTCAAATAATGCCATATCTGTTTATTATGCCTATATATATAACAAATTATCATCATTCTAACATGACCCTAATATAAGTTTAAATTGTGGAGAAATTTTTTTTTGGTTGAGAGTGTTGCCATTGAACCAATGCCATGACCAATGAGAGAGAACAAATTAATGGGCGCAGTGGTCATTTCATACATCCCCTTTGTCCTGGCATAGGGGCACAATCCCGGACGAAAAACACTTGCCCTTAACTTGTACAAGGGTTATAATTATGACATATGCCTTTTATAAAGTGCTTCCTAAACATGATTTTGTAATGCTCAATCACATTATTTTATCTCCTCAAATAGCTCTAGCTTGCTTTCTACCAAAAAAAAAATTTCTAACTTGCATATGTAATATGTTTCCAATCGGTATTGTTAATAATTAGGGAGAAAGAGCTCTACCGTTTGGTGTAAGCAACACCAATGTGCAGGAACATTTTCAGCGCACAGGGCGGGAGGCAACGTGGTCTTTTGCATCTATCTATGTCTTGACATAAGCAATACTAGGCTGGCAGGATTCTTTCTTCCTAATAATTATTAGTTGCAATTGATAGAAAATTTTCAAATAATGGCTTATTTGTTTATTATGACTATACATATATAATTAATTACCATCATTCTAACATAACCCTAATATGAGTTTAGAAAGTGGAGAAAGTTTTCTGGTTGAGAATGTTGCCAATGAACCAGTTCCCTAACCAATGAGAGCACGCAAATGTGCACGGTGGTCATTTCACACATCCCCTTTGTCCTGGCACAGGGACACACTCCCGGACAAAAAACACTTGCCCTTAACTTGTACAAGGGTTATAATTATGACATAAACCTTATATAAAGTGCTTCCTAAACATGATTTTGTAGGTACAAAGGTGTTCCAGTGGCTCTAAAGATCATATCACAATTGGCTGTATCAAATGCGAGTCTTGATAACAAGGATAAGATTCTAAGGGAAATTATGATATTATCTCGAGTGAAGCATGAAAATGTAGTGAAGGTATGGCTTATTTTCACTTTAGATTTTGAAATTTCTCTTTCTTTAATTTCACAGCAATCTCAAGAAATGCTTCATTACTTTCTATGAATTAAGGAACTAATCTTGACTTGTTCTGTTGGAACAGTTTATTGGTGCTTCGTCTCATCCAACTTTTATTATAGTAATGGAGTATTTGAAAAATGGATCACTTAAGAATTATTTGCGCAGAATCAAACCTTATGGTGGTATAGATTTGAAATGTTCTATAAACTTCGCTTTGGATATTTCTGAAGCTATGGAATGCTTGCACAGTAATGGAATCATTCACAGAGACCTGAAGCCAAGTAATCTACTTTTAAGTGAAAACTTTGAAAAATTGAAATTGTGTGACTTTGGACTCGCAAGGGAAGAGTCTCTAACTGAAAATATGACTGCTGGGTCTGGAACACTTCGCTGGATGGCTCCTGAGGTAACTAATTTAGAATTGCTTCTTCTACTTTATGTACCAGTTGAAATTTAACTTGTAGACATTAGTCTTAATCTCTGAGGTAACAACCATCTCTTTTCCACTTTAAAAATGCATTATCCCCCAATCTATGTTCTTTATGGCCCATTTGACATATTTTGGTGGCAATCCAAGTTTTTGTTTTCCCCTTAGATCTATGATGGTAGCAGAGTAGCCCAGCACTAATCTCATATGGGTGTGTGGGGGTTATCCCCCGCGGTATGGTACAACTCAATAGAATGACCCAACTTGAAGGAGTATATAATGTACTATATAGTCTTGTTGAGCAAGAAGTTGAGAAATTTGGAGTTTTCCGTTTTAGGGTTTCTGGGCGAGTTTTTCTTGCCGTGAGTTGGATGTTGAGAGAAATCCATTGCAACTTTTCTTCCAACATAGTGAATCATCTTCTTCTTTGCTGAAGACATAGCACACCATATTGATGTGTGAACCTCATTAAGTCTCAGTGTCTTGTGTGAATCTAGGTGTGTTTTTTCTTCGTATTTGTTGGTGCTTGTTCTAACACTATATTTGTTGATTAGATGTTTGGTGAAGGATCACTTAAACGAGGTGATAAGGTACACTATGATCACAAGGTTGATGTCTACAGTTTCTCCATGATTTTATGGGAAATGCTTAACAATTGCATACCATTCGAAGGGATGGGTAACTTCCAAGCAGCCTATGCTGCAAAGCAGGTATTCATCTACAATCTTATCTCCCCACAAAACCATGACATTGATGAAATTATGATGATGTTGATGCTTGAAAAAAAATTGGGTTTTGCAGAAAGCCATAAGACCTAGTTTGGAGAATGTACCAAAGGGAATTGCCACACTCTTGAAGATGTGTTGGGCAGCTGACCCTAGCCACCGCCCTGAATTCATCCATATCACCAAAGCTTTATCTGAATTTCTCATTACTCTTACTCCATCACCCTACACTCCTCGGCTGTGCACAATTGAAGAAGATGTAGAAGACCATTTAATCATCAGCAAGAGAGTAGAAGGAGATAGCACTTCTGGCTCTGGCTCTGCCATTGTCATTGCCAATCCCATGGTCCAGGAGGTTCAAGAGGTTAAGGCTAATGTTGACAAGTTCAACAGCTCTTTATACTCCAAAATCTGTAAATTATTTGGTCTCTGCTTCTCCAAGAAGATTTGATCCCCATGCCACCAGAGTCACTTTAAATTAAAGTGGAGATTCTTAAATAAGGTTGATGGTTGTTTATGCTTCAATGTTAATCTTTCTGTTGTGGTTGTGGTGGCGACGGTGGCTTGAGAGTTGGCCTCAATATAGACTGACTTATTTCCTTTAAATCTTTAATACTTAATATGATATTTGGTCTAGTTTCCTTGTCTTCATTTTCCTGGTTTTTTGGCCTTTTTTTTTTCCTGGCTACTCTGTCCTACTGAGGGCCGCTGGCCTATGGTCACCTACTTCTACACACATCTATTTATACACTTGCATACAATAGGGTTCGATCCCACAACCACCTCTCTTGGGCATAGGCTCTTCAAGTTGAAACTGCCACCACTAGGCTTAGCTAGTGTTTGTACCGAGTTTGGATGAAGGGAGATTTATTTCATCGAAAGTCCCATTGAAGACCAAGTTTTCTTTATAAACTCGACTGGTGACATTCTGAAGTGCACATCTCTCAAGTTTTTCATCTGACCAGTAGATCCCCTCTCCCAGGCCTTACCGACCCAGGGTCCTATGTTCTCTAAGAAAATCTCTCCCTTAGATTTTTTGTGTCCTCTGTTGGAATGTGTCGGAATCTGAGGAGCACATGTTTTTTGATTGTTCTTATTCCTGCTCTCTTTGACTGGGTATCATTGGAAACCCTATATCCCGAACTACATATCATTCCATATTTGATTATTAGATTTCATTTTACTTTGCATCCAAAAACCTTCACTATAAAATAATAAATAAAAATTACATGTACATCTCCCTTGGTGTATTCCAATAAATTATGGTTTGCCCGATCCCCTCTCCGTAGGGGTTTGCCTTCTCTTGAGTGTTTTCTTTCCTCCTCTCCCCTACTGGATGGCCTCCTTGAATTGGCACTTTTTTTAATATATTCATCTATTCACCCTCCCCAACACCACCCCCCCCCCCCCAAAAAAAAAAATCTTGCATATTTTTATAAGGCCATGTACTGCTTCCTGTGCTCTTCCATGGCATGGTCCATAAGCAACCAACACTTGTCTAGAATTCCGATTAATACCATTATTATAAATACAAAGTTACACCCTACATAAAATTAAGAACTCAATACATATTGTTGTTCCAGCAAACACTTCAAGAACTTCAAACCACCCCGCCCCCCCCCCCCCCCCCCACTCAAAAAAGAAAAATCAAATCCAAGATGAATCACAATATATGGGAAAACTTCAGGCACGCCGCCACTGTGCCCAGCCTGTCACCCTCTCTTCTCCCCCTTTGGAAAAGACCCCATTGCTTTCCTGTGTCCAATCTTACAATTGGTGCATAACGCTAGCTTACCGAAACATCCCTCTCTCCCTATAACGATATATAAATTTTGGGACAACACCAATAACTTGCCTTTCTCATTGTTGGTCGCAGGCAGACGTTCATAAAGGATGGTACAATCAAAATGTACTCAGTGAATTGAAATGAGTCCATGCATCCTGCAAGAGAAAATGAACCCAATTACAGGCTAACATACTGGCATTCTTTTCTTCTTCTTCTTCTTCTTTTTTTTTTTTTTCCGGTTGGGGGTGAGGGGGTGGTAAATAGTATACTCATTCAAGAACTGAAGTACACAAAGAAAAAAATATCATCTATGACTGATTATTAGGATGAGATCCACATGTTGAACAATTGATCCACCATCCAATAGCTCAAATAAATATTGAGCTAACCATCTAAATAGCAAAAATTCAATCTGTTAAACCCTTTCTTGAACATGCTTAAACTGTCAGGAAGCATGCTTTTATTTATCTGGCCACAATATCAGATACTGGCTTTGCTGAATGAAAATAGAGATCTTTCATTGTGAGTGAGATGAGACAATCAATCTTAAACTTTCATTTACCTGCAAAATGTCATAGACCTTTTCTGCAACGTATTTTTGCTGGGGTGCAACACCTTTCTGTTGTAGCTTGTCTGGGTGCAGGCACAGTAATGCTTTTTGATAGGCTTTCTTCACAGAATTTCCTTCAATTATATCTACAAGGGGAACAGGCTTCCATCCACTCTCAGGCCAAAGAACCTACATATTAAAGAAGAGAAATGTTCTCATCAAGATTGGTTGTAAAAGGCTACATCCATCGGGAAAGGGTAGATAATTTTAAGAACTTCTCATCAGTAGCGATGATAAAATCCATTATTATCCATTGTTACACATTTGATATGAAATCTGATAGGTGGAAGTGGAAACTAACTTCCTGAATGGATATCTTGAAGAAAAAAATATTTATCTGCAGCAACCAGAAGGATTTACCTCTCAGGGAGCAGAAACCAAAGTGCGCAAGCTGTTAAGATCTATATATGGTCTCAAAAAAACTTCAAAGAGTTGGAACATCAATTTTGATCAAACAGTCAAAACATTTAGCTTTGAATAAAACATAGATTAACCATGCATTCAGTGGGAGTGTAGTGTATTTCCTAGTCCTTTGTGTAGATACATTGTTGACTGGAAATGATGAGGGTGTGCTCTCTTCTGTGAAAGTGGCTGTCCACAAAATTTTCAATTAAGGGTTTAGGAGAAGCCATCTATATCCTAGGTATAACTTATGAGAAATCGTAAGAGTGGGATGTTGGGGCTCTCACAATCTAACTATATTTGACAACTATTGGACAAGTACAATATGCAAGATTCTAAGAAAAGAAATGTTCCTTTCAGGAATGGCATCATTTATCAAAGTCTCAATGCCTGTAGGCCTTTGAGGACATTGCAGCAAGGAAGATAAGGCTTTATACTTCTGCTGTGGCCTATGGGAAGTCTCGTGGATGTCATTTTGTGAGAAAAAAAACATAGAGCGTCCCGATGCAGAGGCTCCCACTACTGCAGGATCTGGGAGGGGCAAATGTATGCAGACGTACCCCCTGCTTTGTAGGAGAGGGTGTTTCCAAGTTTCGAACCTGCAACCAACAGGTTACAATAAATTAGACCATATATTTGTTAAGTTGTTAAAATGGTGAGTAGGTTTCATTCTAATCCAGGACGGGAACATTGGACTACTATCAAGTGCATCCTCAAGTATTTGAGAAGAACTAGGGATTATTTCCTAGTTTATGGGGTAGATAATATGCCCCTTATTGGATACAAATTTTGACTTCTAGACTTAAAAGGATGACAAAAATTCCACATATGGCATGATGTTTATGTTAGGAGCTGGAGCAGTCATATTGAAAAGTGTCAAGCAGAATTCAACGACCCTTCAACTGAGGCTAAATTTTTGGCAACTAGCAAATTGACCAAAGGTGTCTGATTGAGAAAATTCTTAACCGATCTTGAGGTGGTCCTTGAGTTCGTCAAGCTACCCATTCCATTGTATTCTGATAACAATGGAGCTATGGCATAAGCAAAGGAACCAAGAACACATCAGCCGTATAAACACATGGAACAAAAGTATCATCTCATCATGGAGATCATACATCATGGGTGTAGTAGTATTGCCAAGGTCGACACTACATATAATTTTTCAGACCCTCTAACTAAGGATTTAGCTCCTAACGTATTTGGTATACATGTTGAGAACATATTTACTTTTATTTTTGGGTGCATAATAAATGCATTAAAAGAAGGGGAGGGAGAATACAGCCCTAAGGGTAGATTACGAACCCAATAAGGGTAACCAATGCCCAAAAAGGACTACATCCAAGGCCCAATGGGCTTGAAGACTCAAAAACTTGTCACAAACATGTCTATTACACCACAAAAGCCCACAGGGGTTTAAAAACAAAGCAAGGAAGTCCATCACAATCAAGGACAACCAAGTCAAATCCAGTCATGGTTTGTGGAACTCTAACATACCATCTGATGTAGATAAAGTCACTTAATGGGCTTATGTTATTGCAAATAAGCCTCGGGTTGGGTTATGTATGTGTTGGGCCTTTGATCCCATGGGTTTTCTTTGTAATGGGCCACTTTAATGGGCCTAAAATATGGGTGGAAAGTAGGAAAACGGGATTTAATTCATTAATTTAGTTAGAGTCCTATTATGAGTCTATTTCATTTGTTATTTCAGTTTTCTAGTCAGTTTAGGTTTCCCTATTAGTGAATGACTAGTTAGTTATCTACTCCATGTTGGAGTTCTAGTCTAGTCCTATTTGGAGTCCAACTCCTAATTATGTAATGTCTAGTCCTACTTGGAGTCTAACTCCTAGTTAAGTTATGATTGCTAGTCTGCCCTCTGTATATATAGAGGAGTTAATGTTCTCTAATTGGACAGATTCGAAGAATGATGAATTGAGTTCATGTTTAAGAGCCTTAGGGATGTGAGTGATTCTTCCCCTCCCCCTTCTTTATGCGATTTCTCTCCCTCCTTGGCTGGATTTATGCAATATCTGATTGTGTGGTCCCTTCCTTTCCCTTCTCAACCCTCCATCGAATTCTCTTTCTTTTCTTTATTCTCTTATTTTTTTTCTGTTTTATTATTCTTTTTGTCCCTAAATTTGGTTTATATTAAATTTAGCAAAAATCCTGCCTGGGATTGGATCACTTGTGATTCGATCATACATTACTATCTCTTCTTTCATCTTTTCAGCCGACAAGAGAATTGCCGCTTTGGAGGGGCACTAGCCTTGCGGAGGGCCATGGCCAAGCTTGCAGCTGGCCTAGCGGAAGCGACACCTATGACTAAGGTGTGCCAACCTTGCAGAGGGCACCGGCGAAGCGGCTACTAGCCAAGCATAGTTGGCAGCCAAACAGCTACTTGACATGCAACTGGTAGAAAATCGACTGTAGTCAAGAGAGCTAGACAGATCGGGTGGCTGGCCAAGCAGGGCTGGCGGCGAATGGCTATAGACCAAGTGGCGGAGGAAGAAGCTAGAGGAGCATGACGGAAATTGGTGCCAAAGCAGGCAAACGAGATCATAGGTGATGAGGTTGCTAGCCGAGCGGGAACCCAAATGAGCTTTAGAAATCTAGCAAGGATGGTGACCTACAGGGTTGGCGGCCAAGATGCAATTCTAACCGAGATGAAGCTCCACCAGGGGATGAAGAAGCAGATAAAGGAAGGAGAGGAGGGAGAAGAGTGAGGGAGCTAGGGAGAGGATGAGAGAAGGAGAAGGAAAGGAAGAGGCAGGGGAGCAGCTCGGCCAAGTGGCAGCTGATTGGAAGCTTTCCTTCGCTTAGGGTTTTCGAGAGAGAAAGGGGCTCTGCTACGACAAGGCAACTAATTTTCCATCTTTAAGAATGCATTTATTCCCAATAACATATTTATTAAATTGGTAGAAAATAGGATTTGATGTACAAGTGGGAGAATATTGTATATGTGTGTCCATCATACCCAATTTGAATAGTTTGAATTGAATTAATTCTCATCATCTATGTGTGCTGCTTTTAAACTGTTTGCCACTAGGCATTCAGTTCATGTGGTGGTTACATTATATATTTATAGAGAATGAGATTCCAGAAATAAAAATGTTAAGTACTCTTATGTTATATATATCAAAGTGGATTATTATAAATCTTGCATGGAATGACTTTTGTTGTAATTTAGACATAAGATTCATCTTTGGTACTCTAGTCTCCTAAC
Organism: Macadamia integrifolia; assembly: GCF_013358625.1. NCBI lineage: Eukaryota > Viridiplantae > Streptophyta > Magnoliopsida > Proteales > Proteaceae > Macadamia > Macadamia integrifolia. The sequence continues at coordinate 21,172,566 of NC_056563.1, read as the reverse complement.
CTAAAAGGTCCTCACCATTGCAATATGATCAGGTGCGTTTTGGTGTACAAGAGGTTAATGCCAATGCTAGCTAATTATCGGGCAATGGATTCACAATGCTTGTCTGTGAATGGGTGAGATTCTCAATATGGAATCCACTTCCTATATTAGGAGAATATCGAGTGGGAATTCATTGACTTGTGATTGGATTTTCGAGTTCAAAGGCCATTTTATAAAATTGTTTTATAAATGTTTTATGTCCAATCCATGGACAAGATTCCTGATTGTATGTTTCGCATAGATTAGGGTTGTAGACGTCATTAGTATTTCATGTAACAACCCATCCCCTGACCTTTGGCATAATATTGTCCGTTTTGTCCCATGGGCCTCACAGATTTAAAATGTGTCATGCTATAGTAAGGAGGCCACCCTTTATCAATAGCTCAGGATCCTCCTCCCTAGTCGATGTCGGACTAAAGAAGATGCCGCCCTCAATGCCTCTCACATGTCTTGCCCAAACTTTGAGGCTCAAAGGATCTGGCCCGTTTCTTGGGCATGACATTTCATGACTGTTGATCTATTAGACAATATTATAAAAACCAGAGATTCTACGAGGTAAACAATTTAGCCAATTTGTGGGTTTTGTATTAACACCAACTTAGGGTAGTGTAATAAGTAAATATTTACTTATACTTAAGTTGTAGAACTTTTTAGGAAATAAAAAAGAGACTGTAAAAACCCTTACAGGATCACCCAATAGGATCCCACCACTTGTTTTGTGGGCCCCATTCAAGATTTGGATTTCCTTATTTACTATAAAAACCCTTGCAGGATCACCCAATAGGATCCCACCACTTGTCTTGTGGGTCCCATTCAAGATCAGGATTTCCTTTTATATATTGATGCTAAGATGGAAGGAGAAAAACAGTCGATTGAAAGAAATTTCAGTTTTCAAATTTCTCTCTTTTCTCTTCTTCTACAACTAGGGTTTTGAGGCCTAGCTTTGATTACTGAAGAAGGATCCAACTGCTGAGTGGAGACACCTACACAAGTGTTGAAGTCCTTAGGAGATGTTCCGCTTGCGACACTAAGGAGGTAATCCTAAAACCCAGTTTGATTCATTTTGAACACCCTAATGCATGCAATGAACCATTCCTATGGCCAAATTTTGATTTGGCATCCCCCCATCCCCAACACGTATTGAAAAATTATGTTTTAATACTCATTTGTTTTTATCAATATTATTCCCATTAAGAATTGAAATTGCTATCTAACTATAGGGAGGTAAGTAGTGAAAGTTGGACAAAACACAGCCATATCATAGAAGTCTCTTGTCATTAGTTCTACTCTAAAGTTACTATGTTGCCCAAATTTCTGAAATTAGAAAAAGTCACTGATTATAACCACCAATAGGTTGAGAATAAGAGTAAAGACTTGGATAAATAATAGTTGCCAACTCAATTTTGGGAGTTCCTAAACAAGGGCTGAAATTTGACAACAAAGGTTAACAACCTTTTGGTATTAAAGAAAAATACACTTACATATTGCAAAGTTGAAAGCAGTGCACGGATATTTGTTTCCTTTCCATTTGACCACTGCCGTATTCTGGCTTCTGAAATCTACAGCAAATCAAGCAATATGATATCCTAAGTCATAAAGGAACAAAAGCAAAGCTGCTATCAGGGAGAAGATTTAATGTTTCCAGCATTACCTGGATTTCTTCACAATATTCAGCAGTTTGTTGTTGTCTGTTCTGGTTAGCAGATGATTCTTTCACCTGTTCATAAACCCAAGAGCAGAAGCTTCTTCAGAAAATGCATACGTGGGTTGCTTTTAGTGTGTAATACACAGAATCCATGTAGATATACCAGCCATCAACAAAACCAATATGATCAATCTTGAATATAAGATATACCAGGTAGCTGCCTAGAAGATCTTCATGATGATATTCCTCTACATTCACAAGTGGTGCCTTAAAACTTGCCGGAATAGTTTCTAACCAAAAAAGGAGGTGAGGGGGAAAAATAGAGGAATTAGATAATTTGATGCATGGAGAATCCCTACAGGTAGATTGAGCCATCAATGCTAATCAAACTAAATTGTACTGGATTTGCACTGTAAAAACAAGTTTCATGGTTGTTCACACATGGACAAAGCAAATAACTTAGTAAATTGACCCATTGAGATAGACTACAAGTAGATAGATTTTTTTTTTTTTATTAATACTTAGGATTTTAATTTGATTGTTAAGAAATAAATAGAAAAGAACACAAAAATCTAAATAAAATTTGTACTTGAGGAGAGAGATGAATCCTATTGACAGGCTCAAGGCAACCAAACAGTTTTTAAAGCAGATTCTAGATGAATCCAACTGACAGATTCAGGATAACCAAACAGTTTTTCAAGCAGATTCTAGATGAATCCAACTGACAAACTCAGGGTAACCAAACAGTTAATCCTTCAGAATTACAATTCCACAGAATCTCATTCTATGGAATTATGTCCAGAATAGTACATGCACCAACAGATTTACACGACCAAACACTACGTAAAAATTAAGTTCAGAAAGAAAGCAGAGTTATTATTCATGCACAGCCACTCTGTTTTTCTACATTACATTCCCCCAGTCAAAAACACCCATTACTCAGTCTACATGCTTCTTGCCTTGAAGGTCAACTTGCCAACAAACTTGAAGGAAATCAAAGCTCTGATCCTCATTGGTCAATGGAGTGAACCTAAATGCATAGCTCTCCCGACCTCTAAATAATTAAACCCGAGGACTAACTTGGGTCTCTGCTTCTCATACTTTTTTTGGTGATATCTGCTTCCCATAAATCTTCAAAATGTTCCAAATTCTAATAAACCCTCACACAATCCAGTCAAAATCCCTTACTTCCGCAGTTACATATTTGATCATCTTACTAGGTTCATTGTTAGTGACAGCTAGTTTAAAAAGTGAAAAAATTTGAGAATACAATATTCATTTATTTAAAATCCCATAAGAAATGGGACATCATACAAAGGGGCATTGATACTTTTCAATTTTCATTCCTCCAGACCATTCAACAGTACTATACTTCTAACATAACAGAAAATGAAAAGAACTAACCATAGGATGACACTGAGATACCGGTCAATCCAGAGGAAGTATTGTAAGCTTTATGGGTGCGGTTGTTCAAGATAAAATGTGACTTCTCTGGTTGTTCCAGAGTTTGATCTACCTGAAAAAACATACATATCAGAAGTATCCAAATCCTTCTAAAAGTGAGAAGAAGTGTGTAAATTCAGAAAATGTCGGTACACAAATATAAATTAGGTTTTTAGCTGATCAACAAAATTCTGTGTTGCCTACCACTGTCTGCCCATTTGTCATTGTTTTGTCCATGTTCAAATTGTTCACATTCTTTTTCCCATCTGCCTTGGTTGCAGAAACACGTGCTGCATCATCTGCTCCACTTGTGCCCTTCTTTTTCCATCTATAATCTTGAGTGCCAACATTAGTTACGTTGTTTGGAGGAGCTTCTTGATTGAAAATTTTGACAAATTCTTTTATCTTTCCCTTTAATTTATTCCCTACAAAATTGTCTCTTGCATTCTCCCCTGAACCTTGCAAGCCACTGTTAGATGCAAGATCCGAGATTTTTCTTTTATCTTGTATCTCCAACCTCATACCACCAGCAATATTTCCAGATGATTTACCAATGGTTTCAACTCTGCCACTTTTGTCTTCTTTCCCTTCAGCCCGTCTTACCATCCCATCCTTCCCTACATAGAATAAAATGGATGCAATGCTTAATTCACTTCAAAATATCCCTATTGATCCACCAAATTTGACTTGGTTGTGAGAGGGATTACCTTGTCCATCAGAATTTTCATACAACAATGAACGTAAAGATTTTAATTCAGCTTTGCCTTTTTCTTTCTTGGAAACATTAGCCTCTTTCTTTATGCCTCCACGTAAACCTTTGCCAGGTGAAGAACTAGAGACACCTGAAAAAGCTTCTACTTCTTTCTGAATAGTGAGGCTATGAGGGACCACTGTGGTAATATTCCCAAGCCTTTGAGGCGGTTCTATATCAGGTTTGGGAGATCCAGATTTCTCATTAAACCCAAATGAATCCATTCTATCTGCAGCAACTGAATTAAGAACCAGAGTACTGCCTTGATTTTCACATTTAATGTGAAACGAGCTGTCCACGGATGATGTATTATCATTTAGAGAGGGAATATCATTAGATAATTCACTTGCTACAATCTTAATTTTGCCCCTTTCTTTTAATCTTGACCTACTCAAACCACTACCCCTCTCTTTTGAGCTTGAACTATTTCCTCCCCTAAAGGGCATCGCTAATACTCCTTTGCTTGCCCATTTGTATATAGAAAAGTGACATTGTTGCTCATGCATTTCTGAACGAATTGAACCTTTCTCCCGGTGTTCCCTTTTTTCCTCATTACCACATCTGATGGCTTTGGATGACTCCCCACTGCTAAGAGGAAACTCATGTGATAAAGGACTCTGGCGATAACAGGGCCGAGCATCAATTTTCAAATCCTCTTGTCCCTGCAGGATCACTTGGTTTGAAACTCTAGCTGTGAAAGCACATGGGGAAGATGGAAAACCAGAATTTTGAGCACCATCCTTGCTTCTATAAGAACTACGACTAGTAGAAGTACTGGAAACCGGAAATTCCATCCCTTTTGCCAATTTTGAAGGAAGGCTGAAATTGTACAAGCAGTTGAACTTTAGGAAATAGCATAGATCAAGTATAATGGAGAAGTTCATGTGTGTGTGTGTGTGTGTGTGTGTGTGTGTGAGTAAAACTGTATTTGTGTGAATATATAAAAATAAAATAAAAATATATATATAGTAGATCAGGAAATAGATATGCATATAACAATGTGATATAAAGAAAGAAGGGGAAGGTCATCCAAGACAAGTAGTCAGCTCTTAGTTAGAAAAATGAATTAAGTGGGCAAGAGAAGAGAAGAAATTGGTAGTTCTGATGGAAAGATATAGAACTATTTATTCAAGATGTCCCTCTACCATCCAAAATAAAAGATACAGGAAAAACGAAAAATCTTGTATTAGATATGCAACACTAAGACACCTAGCTACATGGACCTAACTTAACATATTCCCAAAGAAAACCAGTTAGATTGACAAATACAAAATTACAAACATATTTCCCAAACATTGGACAACATTACAAGAAGAAATTGTATTATTGGGTTGGGGTGGAGTGGAGAGGAAGGATCCTTATTATATTACTAAGAACAGAGAAATATAGGCATATCTGAAGTTATGCCGAAGTATAAAGAAAACAAAAGCTTCAGAATCACACATTGCATACGCTGCATTTTTCGTTTCACCACTCCAGCATTCCAATAGGTAGTGTTGAAGGTTGATACAGATTCATTCTTGACTATGGTAATGGTTATGCCTGTGAGTTTCAGGTTTGTGATGAAATTGCCCTAGATTATTACATAGGATATTCATTAATATACAGCTTATAGATGTGGAACGACTAAAGTGTTTAAATTTGAGATAATAAGAGGAACATCGAAAACCTGAGCTGTCTAGGGAGTGATGAGGGGCCAAAATGTTGATCAGGTTTAGATGCCGGGCAGACAGGGCTTAGGATCCTAGAAGCTTGTGTTGAAGAGAAAGGATCCCGATCAGGCTTCCTAGGAGTTGAGCTTGAAGACTGGTCACCTCTAAAAATATCGTCCAAGAAATTAGCACTTGGGTATCTCCTCCGGACAAGACCTTCCTCACCAAAAACTGGCTTCTCTCTCAGAACAGACCACGAACTCCTAGAGACAAGTACTTTTTCTTCTTCCTCACTTTCCACTCCATTTTCGTAGGAATCTTGAGTATTACCAAGGCTGTGCCGCATTCCATGGACTGAAGAATGCCTTGGGGGGCCACCAAATACGTCACTGAAATCCAAATCAGAGTTTCTGGATGGGTTCTTTGATAAAGAACCAGGGTCACCGAATGATGTCCGTGGACTACTGTGCCCCAATCCAGACAGAATATGATCTCTATAAGAAAATCTCTCCATTTCAATCAACAAAATAGTCACTCTGACCAAATTCAGTATTCTGAGCAACAAAAATATGACAGTCGGATTGCAATGGATCACCTCAACACTCTGGAAATATCATTAACTTCAGACTATTCATATCATCGGAAATTTTGAAAATATCTCTCATCTCATTTTGCAGACCCAGCTCCACTCATGATTGTTCATACCCCAATAGTAAGAATGAATAACACACTCTGAAGTACATCGACTGAAATGATGAGTAAAAACAAAAAATAATCAAAATCAAACAGGGTAAAAACAAAAAATAATCAAAATCAAACAGGAAGATAATTTTCTTCTCTTCTACAGAACTGTACAAGAGGACAGACATAGAAACTAACTCTCCCGAAAACAAAGGAAGCGCTTAAAAGCAATGTACTGTATTTGATACTCAGAACTAACACAGGAGACATAGTTAAGACGAAATTCAACAGCTGGGGTGGGGGTGGATTTTGCAGAAGAAGACGGGAGAAGTCGGATTATGGTTTAGCGAAATTTGAGCCACAAATTGGTTTTATCTGAGTATTTAGTAGATAAGAAAGAGATTCCATACTGAGAGTACGTACTCTGAGGAGGAAAATTGGCGCCTCCGCGAGGAGACGACAATTTGGGCATTTTCCCATAATTCCCCTCGTCTGTCCTCATTTGACCTTTGGCAGTTTTGGCAGTTGGCGCCTCGTTTGTGGATGAGCTTTCCCAGTATGAGATCCTATCTCAAGCACTTACACTCGAACCACTGGTATATGTGAACTTATCCAGTTCCATACGAGCCATCCTAGCTTCATTGAACACATCCACGGCTTTGTGATAGAAACCCATATGGGAAACAAGAAATAAGGGAGTTTCATGAATTAATATCTTGTTTGGGGCATTCTATCGAACAATAGGCGGGCCAAATACATTTTCCTCGCATCTGCATTACTGAGCATGTATAAGCTTTCCATAGATCATCAGAGACCCAATTCTTATGGAGGACTGGAGGAGAGCCGTGCAAGTGGCAAGAATCAATTGAGATACCCAGAAGAAATCCCTGGGGATTTTGGGTTTGAGCTTGTCGGATATGAAGCATTGTGGCGTCTTGGAGTTTGAACTGAAGCACAGCGCATCCCCTATAAACCACTGAAACAATACAAATTGGAGAAATGTGACCAGCGCAGGGCAGCGCAGCCTCCACCACGCCCCCAGTGTTTTTCTCTATTTTCCGTTCATAACTTCATGCACGTCATTTCACACGGGGAGTAAAGAGATATACACCAGTTGACAACGTTTTGTTTCTGTCGTTCTTGTATTTTCTTGTTCTGAAAAATGAAGAAACAACTTAAAAAACGTTTGATAAAGTTGTTCTATTTCACCCATTTCTAAAAACATAAATCAAAATTTATGCCTATTTACAATTTTAGAAACGACTTTGACGAAACAATAAGCGAATTTGAGAGAAAAAAAAAAATGTTGGTGTACCCAATATATCTCTCAACTATTTAAACCTAAAAAGAGGCAACTAAACCCTCTTTCCTTTTTTGGCATCCGATAATATTATTGGGTTTTTTAGTGGCATTATGTCTATAAAAAATGTTTCAAGAAACAAGTTTATCACACCAAAAAATCCTTTTTTATTTATGAAAACGTAAAAAGTCGTTTCTGTTGTTTCTAGACGCAGAAACAGCAGGAACGTTATCAAACAGTGCCATAGACTATAGCAGAGGGCCAGAGGTTGCACCCCCATAGACAACACGGAACAGAATCCTTTGTAGGAGGGATATAAACGGATTGGATACGGAGTGAATTCAGATCGCATGTGTTCACGTCTGGATATTTCCTGATCGAATATGGATACCTCTAAATGAATACAAATGCGGGTCGAATTCAGATTTTCAACCATCCGTTTAATCTCTTACTTGAGTAATCCAGACTTTCCTTCCCCCAATGAATATAATTTGCTCTTAATCTATCTTTCTAAGTTGTTTTATTTATTTTCCTTGTTCTATAAAACATGTTTAAACTTCAAGAACCCTCAAAATCACTAATTGATTATTTAATCTAATCGGATAATTATTTTTTCATAATTCGGATTTTAATCATGATACTTCTAAATCAATACAAATGCAAATTCAAATTCATATTCAGATTTCGATTATCCATTTACATCCTTGCTTTGTAGCGCTACACACCCTATAGTGCATATCCAAGGTCTAAGAATATGCAGTTTCCAGAAGAAAAAAAAAAATCCACCAACGAGGGGGGGGGGAGGAGGGATGAAAAGTTAGGTACTAAACAGGATTCAGATTAGTAGACAGAAATTTAGTTGCACAACAGGCGTAGAAGCGACCATCGTTTAAGATAGTACACCACCAAGAATCAAGAAGGGTGGAAACCAGGATTTTGGTATTTCATTTCAGATATTGGTAGGGATGAGGTTGGTTAGGGACTGCTCATTCAAAACATTTCCATTCACCACATTGTCAGTAGTAAAATTCGAACAAGGTAGGGGTGAGATCAGAGGGATCAGATAATTAGGGAGAGTCGGAATCCAAGGATCGAACAAAAAAAAAAAAAGTTAATCGGCGATAACCCAGTTTGACACGAACCATATGTTGTAGAGTGGGGAGTACAGACACAATGCTATTCCAAATCCAAGATCCCTTCTTATTTAGAGTAATCGGGAACAAAATGGAAGTGTTCGGAAAAATATTTTGCTTTAATTGATTGAGCCCAAAGAGAGTCCCATTCATTGAGCAAGCATCACCCTAATTTTAAAAGGAAAGCTTTAATATGAGTGGTAGCATCTCTCAAACCTAAGCCACCTGTAGAGATAGGGGACCAGATTTTTTCCAATAAATAAGATGAACCTTCTTAGAAGAAGCATTCGACCCAGTCCAAAATTGAGAACAAATAGAATCAATATTTTGGCAAATTTTGTTGGGAAGGACAAAGCAAGACATCTAGTAAGATGGGATAGAGTAGAGGACCAACTGTACCAAAATTGTTCAGCCAGCAAAAAATAGGAGATTTGATTTCCAAGTGAATAGTCTTTTATTCATTTTGTCCACAATAAATTTAAAGCTTGAAACGCGAGATCTATGAGTATGGAGATTTGTTCCAAGATATGTCATACCTTGAGAATTTCCATGATACCAAGGAGAGAACAAAGCCCAGATTTATCAAAATTAGGCACATTTGCGCTAAAGAATATTCCACTTTTAGAGAGACTGACATTGTTGACCAGATAAATATGAGAAAGGTCAAGCACCGCTTTGATAGTCAAAAGGTCATCCGATGTAGCCCAACAAAAAATGAAAATATCATCCACAAACAAGAAATGAGATATTTCAAAGAGCATGTCGGGCTATCTTAATACCCTTAAACAACTTAAGATCCCTATAAATAAAGAGAAGGTGAGAGAGGACTTCAATCATAGTAATGAACAAATAGGGGCTCAGAGGGCATCCTTGCCTGATATTTCTAGTCGATTCAATCCATTCGAAGGATGATCCTTTCAATTTAATAGAATAAGAAATTGACGACAAATGATATCATGTCACACCATTGTCTTCCAAAACCAAGAAAAAAATAAGTTATTGATTAGGCCCCATTCAAGCTTATCATAGGCTTTAGCCATATCAATCTTAATAGCCCACAAAGCCTATTTTTCATTTTTTTTTCTTTTTTCAAATATTGAATGATCACATGAGCTAAGATAATGATATCAGAGATTTGCCTTCTAGGAAAAAATGTAGCTTAAAAAGGAGAGATGAAAGAGGATGTCTTTTTAATCTATTAGCCTACAACTTTAAGCAACATTGCACAGATTAATAGGTCTAAATTCTTCAACCTTAGAAGCATTCTCCTTTTTAGAGATGAGACAGATTAACGTGTGATTAGTTCCAAAAGGGAGGGACCAATTAGAGAAGAATTCGTGTACAACTCGACAAACATCAATTCCAACAAGATCCCATAATTTCTGATAGTACTAGATTTAGAATCCATCAATTCCATGAGCCTTATATGGGCCAAGAGAAAACACAACTTTTTAAATTTTCATGTAATCCGGTGAAGAACATATAGAGCTGGTAATATCCTCCGTGAGGATTTTAGGGAACAGACATTCCACAAAAGAAGGGTCAAGCGGGTTAGAGGTAGAGAACACATTCGAGAGATGTTCAACAAAGACCCTAGCCATATTTTTTGCTCCAAAAACTTTATCCCCATCAAGGGTCCAAATGAAATCACGACGTTGTCTTAAAATCTCGTGTTACGATCCCCCTCAGAGATATGGAGGTTCCTAGATTTTGAAACCAAAATTTATCTTCAACGAAAAAATTCACTTAAGATCTAAAATATTATCACTTAAGTCTAGAGGTTATGTGATACCCTACTTTCTAAACTCAGTCTAATTAATCGCATTGACTTGGTTTTATCATACAGGGGTTGAACCGGAGAGAATCGACACAGGTACCATATGAAATATGGTAGCAAGGGTGACCTTGAATTTGGGTTGGCCTGACATGACCGAGCAGGTACTAAATGTAATATGTGCACCCAAGCCTTGCACTTGCACGCACCACGAGGCCATGTACAAAAAAGTAAAGGTACGTACTAGTAATTGTGGGTGCCAACCTAATTTAATATTATGTGGGAGTTTTTTCTCATTGAAGCCCACCTGAGATTTAACTACCTGAGATTTAGCCCATCTCAGATTTAGCCCACCTGAGATATACCCACCTGAGATGGCCCACCTGAGATTTGGAAGATATTTTGAGGGCCCAGGTATAAAAGGGGAGTATTAATTGTCTTTTCCCTCATTAATGTTAGTTGGTCGGTGGGAGAGTAAAGAAGAGAGAGAAATAAGAAGAAAGGAAAAGAGGAAGAAGAAGAAAGAAGAATAAGGGGAAGTTGACCGTAGAACTTCACAAGAGTTGGGTCTTGGTATTTTGAGCCCTGATTTATGATCAACTCACCGAGGTCTTTGATTTGAGGTAGGAATTGCACACATTCCAATGATTCTTAGGAAAACCTCATCCTTAAACCCTCTTTTTTATTTTTAGGAAACAACACACTTAGATCTTGCTAATCCTATTTGGATAAACAAATCTAAGATCTAATGGAAGGTGTTTATAATGATTTGAAGGTTTTGAAAGAAGTGTTGGTGAAGATCTAGAGTATTTAGAGGTTCTTGAGCAAAAGAAGTGAAATTTGGGGTTTCATTGGTGTTATTGAAAAATATGTAAGAATCTTTTTTTTTTCTTTTGATTTGATCTTAAATCTAGGTTGAAGGTATGTGATTGGACCTTAGAAAAGTGATTTGAGTCATCAGATTGTCTCCAAACAAGTTCCCTAAGAGGGAGGAAAGTCGGGAATGATGTTAGAAAAATTTCGTTCAAAGACTAGGGGTATATTTACCCCACCTGTCTTATGGTTTTAGCCCACTTGAGTTCCCAGAACTCAGTTTTTAGGCTTTGAAGTAACCGGCGGGCTAAAATCGTAGCCCACCGGTCTTCTAGTTTTAGCCCACCTGAGTTTTCAGAACTCAGTTCTTAGGCTCTGGAGTAACCAGCTGGCTACTTAGCCCACCGGTCTTTAGCTTTAGCCCACTTGTCTTTCCAAAATTCCCAAAATTGGTCCAAATTTGATGGGTAACCCCCATTTATGATTCTAAACCCGATTTTAGTGTTCAAACATGATGATTTTGACCCCAAAATAGTGAAATGATAAACTAATATGTTTATGATAGGTTACACTCAATAAACGTGTACCCACACATCGAATCTTTTTCGTACCGGGTACAAGCACCCGTGTACATATACAAGTAAGTGGGGAGTAGACTCTGATTTAAATTCAAAATGTTATACATCATTTAACATGTGTTAGTCTAGTCATGTCATTATATTACTGTGTGTAGATTAGACGTCACATATGCCATATCACGCATTGTATGTGCATTTACATAACATGATCTACTTTACTTTATGATGAATATCCTTTATGTCTTGATGTATATGATGAAAGAAAATTGAAAGAAAATCATATGGGCATGATGTATATGCTAGATTAGATGCTGTAATCGGCTTGAAAACGAGTGCATTGTGGCTCATGGTATGTGACGTGACGTCATTGTGTAATCGTACTATGCTCATGTAGAGGCATGTGGTTAGGATTGTTGTTTTATGGTTGTCCTTGTTGGCAACAGGCCACGTGGTGGTGATGACATGGCCAGTTTGAGTGATATGGATGAAAATGATAACATGACAGTGTCCAGTGTCACCGATGAGATAACAGAGCCGCTTGGTATGCATGGAGTGGTTTAATACATCCTTAGTAGGTGGTGCGGGTTTCTGGGTCAAAACTGGTAAAATTAGCATATTTATGCTCAAAGGCATTTTTGATAATGAAAATGACATTTTTGAAAGATCGGTTCTTCATGAAAAAGATAGATTGTAATTTACCTAGTCCAGTGCATTTGATTTCGTCACATTCCGATACCGTATGAAAAAGTTATGGCATTTGTGGTAGTCGAGGATAGTTTTGGCATTGAAGATGGATTTTTTAAAGGAAGTGTTCTCCATGTAACAAAACGACAAAAATCCAATTTTTCCAACAGTTATGATTTCATCGTGTTCCGATTCCGTATGAGAAAGATGCATCATTGGAAAGGTCTAGGGGCATTTTGGTCCTTTTACATGGTCGATTCAGATGATTGAGTCTTCTAGAAAGTCGTAGAGCGTTCAGTTATGGTTCCAACGCACTTCATTTCATCTCGATCGGATATCGTATGAAAAATTTATAAGTGTTTCCGTAAAATCGGTTCGAAAATCCAAACCGAAAATTCATCAGTATGCTCTCGGTGTTGGTGGATTTTTTGGAATTTATTTTTTAAATTTGAAGGGCTTTTAAGTAATTTTTAGATTTTGAAGGTCTTAGTTGATAAGGGTGTTTAGAACTGGAAATATGAAGGCAAGGGCTTATGTGTATATAAGAGAATCAGAGGGATCCTTAATACACGGTTTAGATTGAGCCACGTCGGTCAGATTCAGATATGGCGATTCGTGCAACAACTTACGTTGAAGATGCTTATCTGAGGCTTCTCATCGGTGAAGTGAATTAGATATGATGGTGTGGCGCTTCACCATATTGAGTCTTGATTGTATGTAGCGCATGTGCATAGAATTTATAAAGAGATTCTCCATATCTTGATCTGAGCCAATCATATCAAATTGGTTCCTATCTAACGGTCCATATCGATGGAGCTTTATTAAAGTTAGCTGACAGCGTACCATGAAACTCGCTACACCAACCAATCGGTGATCAACAACGTGTCTGACAATGTCAGCGCGTACGTCATGATGACGTCATCGAGATTCAAAACCTATGGTTTAGATCTATTGTCCGTTGGTTTAATCGGACGGCTCATATTAAGAGATACTTTTTGATGAGATCTATGGCCAGATTTGCGCCTCTGTTGCGTGCCCCGCCGGTGTAGCCTACGCCACCCATACGAAGATTCCATTTCATGCTATCTCATTACTCTAACTTCAAATGGTCATATCTCCCTCATTTTAACTCGGATTTTTGTGATTCAAGTTGGAGATTCTTCATCTCTCCTAGCTCTACACACCAGAGGGAAGAAATCAGGTAGAGGGGTTGCTGAGGTAGTTGGAAAAATGAGTTGAAGCTCGTGAAAGGCTAAGGGTTTGAATGAAAGACTTCCATCCTCTTGCACTTCATCTATATCCCCCATTAGAGGCTTAAGAAGCTGCTGGAAACCAAGGCAGTAAGCTCTATTGGTTGTTGCCAAAAGAAAGAAAAAAAAATGGAAGAGAAGAGAATAAAAGGGAAATAAAGAATACGTTTTTCCTTCTCTTTGTGTGTGTCTTGAATGCCTCTCAAGAAAGATTTTCTCAAATCCAATTAATGAAGTTTGGTGGTTCTTGTTAAGAATACTATTTTCCCATTAAAGCTTTATTTACAAGGAAGACTATAAGAGGAGAAGTAGAGAGAGAGAGAGAGAGAGAGAGAGAGAGAGAGAGTGAATGCCATTGTTGCTCCATGAAAGTAAAGACAAGGAGAAAAGAAAGAAGAAGAACAAGAACCTAGAATTTGGTTCTTGTGAGTTGCTTCAAGAAACCCAAGTACCAACTGGGGTTGAAGCATTGGCGGCACAGAGACAACATGGTTATGGTCTGCATCAAGTGGAGATCGATATTATTACATCTCCGACGGTTACTCCTTGCCAAGGTAACCTCACTTTTTCCAAATTTCCATTATTATAAATCATTGTAGGTAAGATGTTTGATAAAATGCCTAAGTGATAGTTGTAGTCTATTTGGCGAAAAATTTACATGTATGAGTGCTTCACTATAGGGCATTATTATAAGCCCAACTTTATTTTTTGTTGGTGTTCAGTGGGCGCTGGACACAAGGGTTATGTGTTCCTTGGTAGTTACAACTACCTAAACCTATTTGCCGTGGGTGCGGCCTCTCATATCATTATGAGAAAACTAGGGTGAAGACCTAGCCATTGTATGTCATTGGTAGAAACTGGGAACCTGTTCCATTGGCTGTGGGTGCAGTCATAACTAGTATTCAGTAAATACTGAGCTCGACAATGGGCATTACTCCGTGCATGTAGGCAACTGGCCGAAGCACGTATTTCTTGTGTTGTGGATGTATATGCTCGTATTTGTATTGTGGATTTGAGTGCTTGGCTATAGAATGGGTGTGTACATCTGGTAGACCTGACCACTTGGTGGTGCAGTGTGGATGTGCATACGACCGTGTATGTATGTGACAGTGATTACCGTGTGAGGTTTATGAGACAACTCTGGACAGCAATACATGTTATGTGAGTAAGTTCCGTGCAACAGTAAGAATGGTCAGTAGTATACATAGCAGCTCTGGGCAGCATCAGTAGACTGTGCTATTGAAGTGTAAATAGTGATTGCCACATCAGGGGTACAACTGAAGAATGAAAAAATATTTGGCACACTGATTCACCCCCCTCTCAATGTCAATCGGAACCAACAAGGATGTGATTTACCATTGTGCTAAGACCCTTCCCAATAGGGGTTTACATGTTAGGGGATCACTGGGAGGAAGCATCGTGTTGTGGTTGTCAAACTCCTGCAGCGGTTAGAAGTACACACGATTGATCACTAGGATAGTCGGTAACCCCAATGGTATATTCAGAGGGCCGATCATACTGCTTTTTATGTTGGGTGGAGTCACCTATTTACTTTCTGTCATTTAAATTTGTCGGGAGTTGGCTTGCATTTTAAATTTTGGTATCAACAGTGGGCCTTCTCCGACAACCCTATGGGCGTATCGTAGGATAGAGTTCGTGGCTTATACCAAGGGCATACATGCACTGTGGTTATGAGTAGCACATAACCTATGACCTAGTAATGTTGTTAGGCTAATAGGGTTAAAATGAATTGCATATAGGAGCATTTGTTTGGTGATTGTTTGTGTGGTCTTCCTTTCCATTTACTGGGCTAGTGAGCTCATCCCACGTGCATAACTTTTTTTAGGTGATTTTACAGGTTACCTGCTTGGTGACCAGGAGTCGGGCCCCATCGTAGAGTTTCCATCTGAGGATGGATGGGTCCCTGACGAGTTCGAGCACAGTGCCGATTGTACGTGCAAGGATTGTGTTGCATGGCAGCTAGGACTCCTGAGTGATTTTTTTTTTTATTTCTTTTGATGTACTCCCTTTTGTTACTTGGTGCTTACATTGTTATATTTTTGTATATATATCATACCTTCAGGCCCAAATGTATGTAACTTTTATAACTCAATTTGGGTATCAAGTATTTGAAAAATAATTACATGTATTATTATGAATAGGTCTTCCGCTTAAAATACAGGTCTTATCTTAGTTTAGTAGATGTATGTTGTATTGCAGTTACTGCATTATTGATCCCGATAGGTTTGTGAGTTAACCGGTGTTAACTCGGTCACCGACTCGACTTTGTGCGAGCGAGGTGTGACAGGTTAAACGAAGGGGAATCCTCATTTTCCGAAGTGGAGCCCCATTCCAACCTCTCATAGACTTTAGCAATAACATAGGCTAAAGGGTCACAGTGCTTGAGTGTTGTTGCCTTTTGGATGTTACAGTAAATCTCAACCGTACATCTGGTTTTAATGAATTTAAGACATCTTTCACTGATAAATGGTTGCTTCAGTAGGTAAACATCTTGGCCTTGGATGGTTGAATAGCAGAGAAGGAAACCATCACAGGGCAACTGTTGATGTTCCTCTTTGGACTCTCTTCAACGACTCTTCCATCGTTAGAGGCAGAGACTCACAACTGAAGCCAACCTCACTTGAGAAAAGTTTCCCTCCCTTCCCTTTTCAATAAGAGAGCTCTGTTATCGTCTCTCCCTTTAACCTTGATATCCCCATCACTAGCCCCTCTGGATTCCCCACCCACGTGGCTCACAAGTCACTATAATATATTCTACCCCCCCCCCC
>NC_056563.1:21128297-21156014 GCF_013358625.1 Macadamia integrifolia | reverse complement strand
CCCCCCCCCCCCAAAAAAAGTCACCATAATATAAAGGAAGAAGAAGAAGAAGATTGAGGAGCATCGGAGGCTTGGGCTGGTGCTTGCTACGATGGCGATGGTAGAAGAAGAAGAAGAATGAGGGGCGTTGTTTGCAATATTGGCTAGGGGGTCAGGGGCTTGGGTTGGTACTTGCTGTGACGGTAAAGATACAAGATCGAAGAAGGGAAGAGACACCTCAAGTTCGGTAAACACAATGGAAGTAGCTGACTAGGTCAATTGGAAGCATTAGATCAATGGACGATTCAAATTCACTATAATAAAATCAAGAGAAAATTACATGATTACCACTCTTGGGTTTCCCTTTACCAAAATGCCCAATTTATGTTTTAGTTAACAAAAATACATTGTTTTAGGTTTAAGTTTACAAAACTACCCAAAATACTGTTCATCCCTCATATGAAGAGGTTTTTTTGACCCCCACCTCCCTTCTCCAACAAGCATCTGCTTCACGCCTGTTTCATGAGCCTCATTCAACCATTACGTCTTAGCAATCATGGGCTGCACCATGCATGTTGACCCTGACATCATCAAAGTTGGACTAGAAACTACTATGCAGGCACCCTAGTTTTTAGTATTCAGGTAAGAATTAAGAACAACAACAAAGTTGATTTCTTTTTAGGATCTATACTGGTTATTTTCTCTTTTCAATTCTGAATTTTCTTCAACTATGGTTAAATTCAGGTCATCAGCGATGGCAAAACAAGGGAAATGAGTTGGATCCGAGTGAAGGTGGACTTGGAGAAGCACGTAATCATGGGGGAAATCGAACAGGGCATTGACTCACAATAGCAATTCATCGAACGCTACATCTCCAATCTGAGTAGGACCACCATCGACACGTCCAGACCTCTATGGGATCTACACATTCTCAACGTCAAAATCATAGAAGTGGAGTCTGTATCTATTTTCAGGATTCATCACTCCTTCGGCGATGGCACATCTCTCATGTCACTCCTCTTCACCTGCACCCACAGAAGCGACTTATCTGGAGGAATTGCTGGAGGGAGAAGGGAGGTGGGGGGTAAAACTATCAAAATACCTCCTCATATCATGGATGAACACTGTTTTGGGTAGTTTTGTATACCTAAATCCAAAACAATGTATTTTTGTCAAGTGAAATATAAATTGATTAATTTTATAAAAGAAACCCAAAAGTGGGTAATTGTGTAATTTTTTCCAAAATCAACTGTACAAATTTATTGTAACGCAAACGGCCCCGACCGCTACCGAAAAAAAAAAAAAAACATTTTACATAGATAATCATACCAAAAGAGAAGTAGAGAACTGTGATTGACGATTTTTATCTTTTTATGCGCAAGCAGCCCCGACAGCTCAAAATTGAGGGTAACCTGCAAACGGAAAGACAGGTTACGTCATCCCCTGTTGCGTTTCCGTCGGCGAAACCTTTGACGTCTACCGGAGAAGCGCTCTCTCCACTCACCTCTTTGCGGCAGGGTCCGAAGGAGACGAGCTGCTTCTTTCTCATTGTCTGAGGTATGCATCTCTCTCTCGGTTTGGGTTTCTGCAAATGTTCCTGGAGTGGATTTGATCTATTTTGATTCTTGGCTGCCTAGTTGTCCTGATTTCAAAGCTATCAGTTTTGGGGATTTATATTGAGAATCTTAAGGTAAGAGGATTTGATCGATTTTGAATCTGCGAGTTGGAAATCTGTCTAAAACTCTTCTGATTCCTTGGTCTTCTTGTTCCCTCGAACCCTTTTAACCTTTCCCAAATCCCAACCATTTGAGATTTTCACATATACTTTCTCTTTCCTATCAACAATTGATCTACTTCTATTGCTGGCCAGTGCTGACTGCTTCTTCAGTCCAGTGATTTGGGGATCCCCATATGTGGTGAAAGAGTGTTAACTTCTCTGTCTTCTTCTTACTGGCGCATGATATGTTTGCCTCCGCACTCTTTGAGAAACAGTGATAACTTGTACGTTTCATTTTCTTTCCTTCTGGTTGATACTTTTGTACGTACCTTATGTTATGTTTCTCTCTTCAAATTCCCCTTTCCTCCTCTATTCTCCCTCTCCCAGCGGAGAGTGGTTAGCTCTGACCCATCAAGTCGTTTGTTGGCTTCATTCACAGCCCCACTGGTCTTCTATGATTATACCCTGCAATTCCCTCTTTTCTAGTATTTCTTTGGGCTAGTTTGTTGATTGAGAACATCCTTTTAGGAGATAAGACCACTTAATCTCTGGTGGTGGATTTGTTTGTAATGTGGTTGTGACTTGAAACATTTAAGTCTTCATGCATTTTATTGCTCTTTAATGGAGAAAGATTCATCTATTTGTTGGGTGTAATGGACATGCAATGAGAACATCATAACTAAGGCTCTCTTTGGTATCATTTTTCTTTTTGTTTATGACCTAGTAAAAACAAATCATTAATAAAAATTATTTCTACCTAAACATAAAATCGTTTGGTAACTACAAAAACATTCTCAGCCTTATCCCAACTTAATGGAGTCGGCTACATGGATTCATACAAAACAAAATTGAAAAAAGTCCAAACGGGAGTGGAGGAGGGGAGGGATGGAAAGATGAGAGATAAGAAAAGAAATATGTGAGTAAGAGGAAAAGAGACACAACCCAGAAGTTAGGAAAATCTCAGCTAAGTGGGGTTAACTATATGGATCCTTGCCCTCCAATAGGTTCTATCCAAGGTCATAGCGGGGACAAGACCAAGGTTATGCATGCCATTCCTCACCACTTTGTCTATGGTCATTTTAGGCCTGCCCCTAGCTCTCTTGGCTCCTTCAATATGGATCCGATCACTCTTCCTTATTGGGGCATCCTCAGGCTTCCTTTGGACATGCTTATACCACCTCAAATGACTTTCATGAGTTTGTCATTTATTGGGGCCACTCCCAAAACAACTTTAATATGCTAATTCCTTACTATATCCTTCATAGTTTTACGGCACATCCATCTTAATATCCTCATCTCAGCTATACATAGTTTATCAATATGACTCTATTTTTGACTGCCCGACATTCCGCCCCATACATCATAGTTGGTGATGGCTTGAAATCTCCTTTCTCTTATCAAGTTGTGAAGGTTTATCGCATTTCACTATTAGCCACTTCCTTATTCTTCCTTTTTCTGGAAATTTTATTTTTAGCTAGCATAAATTGTATAGTAGTTTGTTTGATGAATCTGAGTATTTTCTGAGATCTCGTACTCAGGATGGTAAAGTTTTGTTCCTTATTTATTTGGTCGAAACACTAGATTGGGGCAGAAGACCTAGATTTTCTTTTGATCTCCATAAGTGCCGTGTTTTTCTCTCTCTTGCTAGCTAGCTCACTCTCTTTCTTTCTCTGATTGGTTTCATGGAATTAATTATTTTGTACACACCGTGCATTACCCCCCCCCCCCCCGGGCGTGTCAACATGGGAACAACCGAACAATAAAATGAATCGTCATGCCTGGCTGTAAGCGGATAGTGGCCATCAATTGACTTGTGGGCTCTTGAGGGGAGTGTAGATTTCAGGACTCAAACTCTCCCTGAAAATCAGATGCGGGTATTCTGTAATCTAGAGGGTTCCATTGAAGATCAACTTTCTTGGATTTCCTTCACTTTGCAATCGACGGAGAAGACCAATAAGAATAATCTGATAATCATGTGTCTATTATCATCTCTTTGTCTTTCTCCTCCTTTTCTTCTGTGGTTTGTGCCCAGTTTATTGTTTGTTCCAGCTGACAAGATCATCTTGAACAGTGGTTGACCCCCTAATACTGTGGATACGAACTGTCTGAGATGGACCTCTGCGCTGTCATCGGTTCCAAGTTTGTGGCCGCTGGTGATAACTCATTAACATCCTCAGTTGCCACTCAAGACCCCTCTGTACCTGAAGTCCCTTACATGACTGCAAGGATCTTCCACTCTGAGTTCACTTACAGCTTCCTGTTGCTTCCAGCCTCAAATTTGTACGTCTTTACTTCTACCTGGATTCTTATGCTGTCCTCAATGCCTATTATACGCTCTTTGCTGTCATCTGCAGGCAATATACTCTACTCGAAAACTTTAGTGCTTCCCAGACAGCCTTTATCATCAAAGAATTACCTATCAATGAAGCTAGTGAAAGATTGAATATTACCTTTGAGCCATCAAAGGCTTCCAATGGGCACGCCTTCGTGAATGGGATTGAGATTGTGTCAATGCCTCGTATATAGTAGTGGGATTGAGATTGTGTCAATGCCTGGTATATAGTAGTGGGAACAAAATGTGTTTGCCGTTGGTAAAGCTGTTCCATTCTCCATTGATAACCGTACTGTACTTGAGATTGCTTGTTGGCTAAGTGTTGGTGGAAATGATATTTCACCAGCAGGCAATATTGGCATGTTTAGGTTTTGGTCTGATGATTCGCTACATATCTATGGTCTGCGAAGATTTTCTTTTGCTGTTCTTCCTAATGCTCTCTCATTCTCTCTGAGATATATTGAGCATTTGGGAGACAAGGGGATATTCATCGTCTGTGGCTTGTTTGACTGAGCAGAGGTGTTAGGTGAGTTATCATTTCCTTCTCTCTTTTCTTCCTGATAACGAAGTTGATTTATCATTTCTTTTCGGACTCATTTGGTTAACTGTGCTAATCTGAGTTCGATTTGTAGCATTTTTTTTTTTTTGGGTTAGGAGGGTTTTGGTTAGTCTTAGAGATATACATCGGTCACCGGACATTGTTCCTATTACCGAGAAACTTGTGGTAATTTTTGGTTACGGGAGATTCAATGTTTTCTTTTTCTCTCCAAAGACATCGTTTTTTTTCCCTAGCGCTTTTTGGTACCCTGAATACAGTGATCCTCCTATATAAGAGTTGTTGGGTTGTATTTGAATTAATATATTCAGTAATTTGGCACTGTGTTAATCTAATTGACTAATTTCACTTTTATCAGTGATAGGTTGCTTCTAAATCAAACAAGAAACTTTGGTTGATAGTTTGGAATGACAAATATGGCTGTGTAAAGTTTTACAGTGTGAACACCAAACTCTATGTGCTGGAGTCCAATATCGTGATGTTTAAATCTGAAAGAAGGCAGCTACTATACTTGACAGTTTATGCATTATGTAGTCATTTGAAAAGTTAAATATGTTAAAATATAGAAGTAGGCAAAAATTACGATTCTAAAATTGCAAAAAAATTGAAGTACTGAAATCCTCATGATTTTTGGTTCCATCTGCATCTGAAATTGAAATCTCAT
The DNA here is from genome assembly GCF_013358625.1 of Macadamia integrifolia. Classification (NCBI taxonomy): domain Eukaryota; kingdom Viridiplantae; phylum Streptophyta; class Magnoliopsida; order Proteales; family Proteaceae; genus Macadamia; species Macadamia integrifolia. The sequence goes on along the minus strand of NC_056563.1, from coordinate 21,150,766 downwards.
GACTTTTCGAGAAATTTGAAATGATCATCATTAAGGGCATTCATGGCCCTACTTGTTGCCTCCCCTTCCCAGCTTCTCAAAATGTCTCTTCACCAGCCCCAAAAGATGTTAGTGTAGCTTGTGATTTGGCATTGTGAAGATGTAACCCTCTTGTAACCTGCTCTAGGAACTTTTAGGAGACCTAATAGCTGGCTCTATGTAAGAGTTTATAGACGATTTCATCCACAATTTTGAAGAAAAAATGGAGAGAGAGGATCCCTTGGTCAAGACCCTTAGAAGAAAGTAGAAGAAAGAAATACTTTAGTCATGCATTAATGAGGATACATTTATTGATAGGAGAATTATAACCTTGGAATCTGTCATATGGGCTTGGGTGTGAGTTTTAGAATTTAATATGTAATACTTATATCATTCATATACTTTACCCATTTGAACCATCCAAGTAACATGACTCTCATGGAAATCCACATAACCTTTGGACTCATAGTGGACCTAAGCCAATGAATTCTAGACTCCTACATAATACATCTGCTATAAAGGATTTCTCTTTGACATGGTTATGCACTTATGCCTACTGCCACTCTAACTGATGTGACTTAGATGGACTTATGATACTTCTCTCTCTTCTCACACCTCTTTTATATATGGGCTGCTGCTAGCCAAATGTGTACTGATAGCTATCTTTGTAACTTTATGGTGTGAATGCCCAAGTAGAATGCGTCAGTTGTTTCTCAGTGATTATCTTGCTTCTTTTTGGCCATTTATTATACCATTTTGAATTGCAGAAGTAGAGAAATGGAAGGGATGGAGAAATGGACCAATCAACTCCAACAATGGCTATATCAAGTGGAGCACTGGGTTCATCAGACTCCAGCTTCACAGCTGTATGTTGCTATTGGTGTTCTATTTCTAACATCTGTTATTCTCTTGTTATGTAAGTATCTGCTGCCACATAACTTCATGCCCTTTAACTCTTACTTTGTGCCTATAGCAAAAGAAATGGCTGGAGGGAACAGAAAGGGGAAAAAGGAACTATTGTGCAGTAAAGGAAGATCTGCTTGTTAGTGTTGTTGTAAAAAGAGATGAGAAGAAGAATAGGGTCATATAATTTCCTTATAAACTTATCAGGAGCTATGTATTTCCTTCCATACAGATTCATTCTCCTATTTGTATGTTTTGGTAATATTGATCCTATAGTTTGTGGTCATTGTCCTAAACTGCTCGCTTCTAGTTTTTACGATTAAGAATGACAACGGGTGAAAATTTGTAGTTCTTGAAGTTTTATTGGGCATTTCTGCAAGTTGATAGATGGTTGATTTTTGGATGCTATATTTTGCATGGCATGGTTTAAACCGAGGTTGTTAAAGTGGTTAGCTGATGCCAACATGTTTGAAATTCTCAAGGCAAACTGTTGACTAGTCCATTCAGGAAAAAAAAAGTCATGTTGTTTCCTGTAAAGAAAATTCTGGATGTGATTGTGTATTACAGAAAAAAGACCATAAAAATACAATTTAATGTATAATGTAATGCATCAACACTACCTCAGAAGTGGAACGCGATATTAGTGTGTACTGAAATGCCACAAGATAAAGTGAACGACAGTAGCCCTGTTTTTGTTGTTGAATGCCAAAAAAAAAAAAAAAAAGGTACAAAGTTAAAACTTTTAACAGAAGAGCAAAGGCAAGGCTGAATACTAAACCCTCTAAAAGTTGTCAGCTAGTTGTAGCTATATGACTGACTTGGTCAAAAAGACTGAAAGCAGAGGAAAGAAATTGCGAGTCTATAGGGCCTTTACTCAAAGTTTTGTGGATGCCAAATGAATGGTTGACAAATTTGGCACCTGTTATCAGTTACTACAAATATGGCAACAAATGCATAAAAGTATTCTCAACACTACTTGCCAAAAAGTGTTCTTAACACTAAAGTATCAAGGGGGAAAAAATCTCAACTCCTCACATTAGTAAATAAGAAGCTTGAAAATAAATATTCATTTAAAAAAAAAATGCTCATGTCGTATGTTGTTCTACTGATATTTGGGCTCATTTTTTTTACCTTATTTGGTGATGGATTAATTTTGTTCAGAGAACATTCTTATAAACACTGCATTTGTAATAATAGGACTTAAAAAATCAATTTCTTCTGTATGGCTAAATAAAGCTGTCGATATTGGAGCATCTGTATGAAGAAAGATGAAATAGTTATGGATATATACGCATAAATACAGAGAAGGGTCATCTAAAACAAATCCACTTTTCTGTATTTGTAGTACTCTTTGATTTCTTGATTCAGGGCAAGGGGCCAGGTAGCTTTCAGAGACAAAAGGAAAACTAATCTCTTGTTGCAGTATTTCTTGATGTTCAATGGCAAGTGAATGCCCTTTGCTATTTTCTTACCAACTTTTCCTTCCTGAATTTGCCAATCTTGCCTGATCCAACAGACCTTCCAAGCTACTGTTTTAAATATGGCAACTCAGAATTACCAACCAAATTGAAAACTAATATTTAAATTTCAGAGTGGAAGATAGCAGAATTCCTTTGATAGATCCATGTAGCCGACCCCATTTAGTTGGGAAAAGGCTGAGTTGTAGTTGTTATTGTTTGTAGTGGAAGATAGTAGAAAGTGGGACCGGCTTAAAAGAAAATTTTGCAGGACACTCATACGACCGGCTATGATGTATGGTGCAGAATGTTTGGCAGTTGAGAAACATCATAAATTCAGTGTAGCTGAGATGAAAATGTTGAGATTGATGTGTGACAAAACTAGGAAGGATAAAATAAGGAATGATCACATTAGAGATGATTTGGGTGTAGCTCCGATACATGATAAGCTACAAAAAAGTCATTTGAGATGGTGTGGCCATTTTCAACGGAGGTCTTTAGATGCTATAGTACGGAGGAGTGACTTGATTCAAATTGAAGGAGCTAAAAGAGCCTGGGGCAGATCTAAAATGACTTTGGGAGAAGTGGTGACTGGTGAGGAAATATATGCATAGCTTAGGCCTTCTATCAAATATGACCTTGAACAGAGCTGATTGGAGGGTAAGGAATCCATGTGGCTGACCCCATTTAGTTGGGATAAGGCTGAGTTGTTTTAAGATAGCAGAAGATAGGTTCTTTGGATGTTAGCAAATAGACATTAGAAGGACCATTGTTTTCTGCTAGAGATCCTTTGCTAAAACCCTAGGAAAGCCACCTTTTCTTCATTTTTCTTTTCTGTCCAAGGCTCTTTCGGAGCGCAATGGCTCTGCTATTGTGGATGGAGACATGGAGTTTTAGTTGTAGTTTTCCAAGTACTATTATTGATTATATGGTTAAAACCTTAATAGTGGATAGGTAATCTATGCTTACTCATGAATGTGAGAAACATCTAGGTAGGTGACATCACCCTTTGATGGTTTGAGTACCTAAAAAAATACTTTTATGCTTTTTCAAGTTTCTTCAATTTTATTTATAAGGAATGCAAGGATGTAATGCTCAGTTGATGCTGCACCTTTGCCACCCTTCAATTGTACAAAATTATTTATTTGGTAATTAGTAATGGTCTCTTTCTCTCTCTCTCTCTCTCTCTCTCTCTCTCTCTCAGTTCATTGGTAACAGTGGTGAGCTGGTCATTGGGTCTTCATTTTTTCTTCAGTAGTGTTGCATGTGTCTTGCAGCGGGATATGTTTTGGGAAAAATGCATTTGCCCACATGGCGGTAGAAAGCTTTAAATGTTTGAAGAGTTAAAATTGGCATCTTTTGTTTAACAGCCAATGGAACAATTAGTACATGCCACATGGTGGTCATGGGGTTGAAATTGGACCCCAAACTTGATATGTGTGTTGATTCATGGGTATATCACTTATCCAACAGTTGGTTTAACCTGACTAACCTTCCATGTAGTTCAAAATGGATTGTGAAGAAATCTTCCTTCATGGGGCTCTGTAGGTAACAATTTTCACAGATACACAAACATGGGCAACCTCTCCTTAATGGACCATTAAGAGAGCTTTCTCTTGCTCTCATGTCTTTGGGCTCCAAATTTTATGGACTTGTTCTCGATCTCGTCCTTCACTCAATGAGTTTGATCAACAGGTCAATTTTGATGGTTAGGAAAAGATCCAATACATGATAGGCAGTATGATCGAGTTTGGTTTGAAACTGGATAGATGGTCAATCCGCATGATCAGTCGACCGGTCCTCTATCTATCCGATGGTTAGAACTCCCACATTGGCTCTTTTACTGATTTAACGATTGAAAATGCATCCTCTAGATGGTGGGTATATGGATGTGGACCATGTTATGTGGTAGACCATGAAATTTGATGTGTAGATGATCCGAAGGGTTCTCTATCCATCCAACAATAGAATCAGCCAGATCAGCCCCTATGTTTATTTTATAGATAATCTTTTCTTAATGGGTTGGTGCAAAAATCATTTCTCCATGCATATGTAAAAGTGCTTTTAAACATTGAGGCATGATGGCAGGTAGTCACTTGCTTAAGAAATGCCAATGATGCAAAAAAAAATGTATGACAAAGATGAAAACGAAGTCTTTTTATAGAAAATACATGAGAGCATATGACCCTGATATTAACGTGTGCTTCATATGCATGGACTTGAAGCATAAGCCAAGGCACCAGCACAGGATTCTTAGCCAATCCCATTTAGTTGGGAAATATTTTGTATTGTTTCACAAAAATCTCTTGTAGTTCTGTTACCAACATTTGGGTTTTTGTACGAACTCCATTTGGCACTGAAGTAACCAAGATGATAAGGTACATGATGATGAATGTTGTAAAAAAAGAAAAGGTGCAGGGTTCCTGTTCTGGTGGTCTAGAGGGTGTATCTGGACTGGCACAAATGTCTGCCACGTGGTTGGTCAAATGGGGATGAAAAATTGTGTCTAGGAAGAACCCAGTGTCCCCTGCACACGTGTCAAGTTTCACTGAATGCTGTTCAAGTGGCAAAATAAAGGCTTGGAAATTGTAAGACTATGGGAGGGTGTATAGCATACATGGACTGCTGACTGCAAAGGAAGATGTTGATACATGAGCGTATATTAATTTAATTTGAGTCTGCAATTTGACACGTGGCTAATCCGAACACCTCCTAGATTGCCAATGGTGGAAGTGCCACATCATCCTTCCACAATGCATGACTAGGTGATAGTGAAGTGCATAGATTCCCACCTGGACCTGCTTGTCCAGGAAAACTTTTGGGGAAAAAAATTGATAAATACATACATTTCTTATTCATGCACTATAAAATATGTTTTTAAATAGTTTTATTCACTCAGTATTAAATATAAAAGAGTGCCCTTAGAATAAACTGATGTACATGCAAATTATGTGAATGGTAATAGTTGAAAACAAGAGGTGTGGTGGAAAACTTTTGTTTGGATAGAAAGTGTTAGCATGCGTTTGATGTGTGCATGTTAAACTGCTTCAGCATGGCTGGACTTTGGGGAACTTTTTTTTTCCTTTGGTGAAGAAGAGGAAATTTGGTATTAATACAATCTCCCTGTTCTCTTAATGCAGTTGGCTTTTTCAGGAGAACAAAATCTAATACCATTGTGCTTGCTGGTCTGAGTGGTAGTGGAAAAACAATTCTCTTTTACCAGGTTAGCTCTTAGATTACTTTCCATGATTCCATCCTCTAGGTGCATCAAAATGTGCTATTATTATGTATTTTCTCTGTTCTTGTGTCTTTTTTTTTTTGGGTTAGAACAATCCTTATGTCCAAATACAGGTATTCTAGATTTTATTGCCCAATCTGTATGGCATAGTGATCAAGGCGAGAAGGCGACTAAGGTGATGGAAGATGGTAAAAAAATCAAGGTGGCGGCTCCTTGTTGCCTAGGCGACCAAGGCGACAGTCTAGGTTGACCCGCCTTGTCGCCTAGGTGACACCTTGATAACTATGGTGTAGGGAGGAATTTTGGCTTTGATACCAAATTGATAGTGATCCCGGGTCTGGAAACTCTATTCTGAATTACTGTGGCCCACTCGAATACTTAATTACTCAATTGCAAGAATTAATGGCAATTTCATAGTTATACTAAAGTTTTAAATTGTGTCAAAATTGTAAATACTATGAACAGTATAGGGTCCTTGTTGACAAAAGAAACAAAATAAAACTCGTGTAATAACCACTCATATATGGGGGTATGCGTGGGATAAGGAGCTAATATAAATAAGGGGGGAAGTGGTTTACTATGGTAATAAAGCAAAGAGGAAGCATCGAGTAGAGGTGGGGTTGGGGTTGGGGTTGGTGGTGGGGACGAAACAAAAGTTGTCTTCAACCTTTTGACGTTGCAGAACCGACAACAGAAGGCCTGGTCTCCAACAGGGAGGGCCTTTGATGCAAGAAACCTGACACACCGGGGATGAGGACTTGAATCCAATTACAAACTCCCAAATCGAGGAAAGCAATCACTTGATTTCCATCATACGAGCAGGATCAAAGTCAAACCCTGTTCATGTCACTGGCAGTACCCTAGAGATCAACTCACTCATAATCCCAGCAGAAATAGGGGGTACTAGGGCTTGAAGCTCTATGGTTTGAATTACCTAGGAGTGTGATTCAATGGCCAAAACTTAGGGCGAATCAATTGGGTTAAGGGGGTGTAATAGGGCAGCAAGGGTTTCTTTGAACTTGGTATTGTCACCCAACAGTAATAGGGAAGCAAGGAAAACAAGAAGATAGGGAAAGAAAAGAATTAAGAGAGAATAAAGGAGGGTAACAGGAAACTAGTGCCTGCAACAAGGAGAGAGGTTGGGGAAGAGGAACAACAGTCAACTAACTCGACATGAACACCCACGCGTATGCAACAACAACAACAACCATAACCTTTATCCCAACTTAATGGGTTGGCTACATGGATCTGATAGAAGCATACATAAATAAGAGAAGAAAAGGCAGTAGAAGGTAAAAAGAAAAATGAAGAGGTAAAAAAAAATTGAAAAGAGGTAAAACACAAAAGTCAGAGCAGCATCTCGGGAACATCCGCCTAAAAGGGGTTGGCTACACGGGTCTTAGTGTCCTCCAAACAGCTCTATCTGCGGTTATACTTGGGTTGAACCCTAGCTTTTGCATATTTTTTCTTACCACTTCTCCTATGGTCATTTTAGGTCTGCCCTCCTCTTTTAGCTCCTTTTATCTCCCTCTTATGCAACTCAACTCAATATCGTTCAATTGCTTCCTCCTTCGGTTACATGTCGATTTAAAAGGGAAAGAATAAAAACAAATAAGACTCCTATTCCAACTATAAAACTAAAATAAACGTAGCCTACCCAAGGTAAAACAAAAGATTATGAGAAAAATCTAAATGAATAAACAGATGAACTATTACCAGCCCCTATTAAACCAGAAACCCAGGTTGGGCTGGTTCTATCGGGGCTTGGGTTTCCAAACCCGGTGATGCAAATAATTCACATAATGAGCTTATTTTATCGGAAATAAGCCTTGGGTTGGGTTATTTATGTGTTGGGTTTTTGATCCCATGGGTTTTCTTTGTAATAGACCATTTTAATGGGCCTAAAATATGGGTAAAGAGTAGGAAAACGAGATTTAATTCATTATTTTAGTTGGAGTCTTGTTTTGAGTCTCTTCTCTGTTATTTTAGTTTTCTAGTCAGTTTAGGTTTCCCAATTAGTTAAAGATTGGATTAGGTCTTTCCTTTTTAATGTTTGAGTCAGTTTTGAGTAATCTATTTAAGTTTGTAAAGGGCTATAACATTGAACACGAATGTGATTGAATGAGAAAAAAGAAAGCTTTGTGCTGGAAAACTGTGAGATGCAGTGTTGTGAGAGACAGCTTGGGTGAGATGCCCTAGGGAAGAGTGAGATACTCGACCCAACCTATTCCCCTACCCCCATTCTTCCCTTCATTCTCTTATTTCTGTTTTGTTCATACTATCTGTCATACTATCTTATTTTTATTGTATTTACTAAAGATCCTACTTGGGATTGGGTCACTTGTGAACCAATCTTACATTATTTGGTATTAGAGCAGCCTAACAGATGGAGCCGCGTGATTTTTTGAGAAAAATTACTTCATACATGTTCCTTGATTGGGTAAAAGAATTGAACATCTACTTTGATTCCTACAACTCGACAGAGACACAATGGCTTCAATATGCTTGCTCCTAAATGAGTGATTGTGCTCGAATCAAATGGAGAGTCCGTGAAAGGCAATTTCAAGCTCAAGGACGTGTGTCTAAAACTTGGGAGGAGATGGAATATTGGTTGGCAGGCATGTACCTATCTAAACGTGAACGAAGAATGTACTTCCTTCCACCAGAGTCCCCTCTGAAGTCCTCTACAGGTTTCCAAAAGCCATCCACAGGCGACAAGAGCATGAAAGAAGCGATAGATTGTGTACCTGCTCTTGTGCAACAATACAAGGAAGCGCATCCAAAGGAGACACCTCCAATCAAAACATTTGAACCTGAAGTTAAGGTTAGTGTGGAAGAAATTTCAGCCATTCCTATTGTTGAGGAAGAGTTAGTCATTCATGTTCCCATCAAAGAGACTTATGTGGAAAGATTTGAAGGCAACAAGGTTGCCACAATGGACAAAGAGGTTGAAACTGAGGAACTTGACACTACAACAACTGTGATGATTGTGAACAACCAAGGGAAAGATCCTAAGGGGTTCAAGAATGAAGTTGTGTTGAACCATTAACGGAATTGATCGAGAACCACCAGGTAGATGAACCAAACGAACTTTTTGTTGCATTGAAGTTTGAAGAGGTTGAAGGTGCATATGTAGATGACCTTATGGATACATCCGACGATGTTGAGGTTACACATGTGGAGTTCATCATCTCATTGAAGTATCTAGAAGATTGAGCTCCACACATTCTAGACTACATTCATGTCTTCAAAGAATTGCTTGAGTTTTACTATGGACTGCATAACCTTCATCACATCAAGGTGGTCATTCTCATGTTCATATTTTTTTTTTAAGTGGTGGAGAATTGATGCAGATAATTCACGTAATGAGCTTATTTTATTGGAAATAAACCTTGGGTTGGGTTATATATGTGTTGGGCCTTTGATCCCATTGGTTTTCTTTGTAATTGTTTTGAGTCTATCTTCTTTGTTATTTCAGTTTTCTAGTCAGTTTAGGTTTCCCAATTAGTTAAGGACTTAGTTAGGCCTTTATTTTTTAGTGTTTGAGTTAGTTTTGAGTCTTCTATATAAGTCTGTAAGGGGCTACAACATTGAACACGAATTTGATTGAATGAGAAAAAAAAAGCCTTGTGTTGGAAAACTGTGAGATGTAGTGCTGTGATAGACAACTTAGGTGAGATGCCCTAGGGAAGAGTAAGATACTCAACCCAACCTATTCCCCTACCCCCATCCTTCCCTTCATTCTCTTATTTCTGTTTTGTTCATAGTTCATACTATCTGATTTCTATTGTATTTAGTAAAGATCCTACTTGGGATTGGATCACTTGTGAACCAATCTTATAGGTATTGTGCTGGTCCAACCAATCAGGGGCCACTGTATTGTCCATTCAACTGGAATTTCAAGCTGATCAGAATTGCTTGCTTAAAATGAGTAGCCTGTTTTTTCTCAATCCTGATTTTATCCTTTTACCTGTGATCCTGTTGCAAGCTGATCTCCCATTGGATTTCACTGGGTTTGGGATCAGCACTGCATAAAATGGCCTTTCTTCTCTTTATTCCTCCTAAAAGTTTGGATCAGCCACAAAAAAGAACGCTATTAAGTAAATATGTTATGTATTGCATGCAATGCAATTCCAAAGGAATAGAAATCATTAGGTGTAGCTATACAAATATAGCTGTGGTAGTATGCTCTTTTTTGAGCTGTTCACCAGCCATTCTGGTTTGCTTCTTCTGGAATATTAATAATTTTTCCTTCTTATCTTTTGAGTTTCATGCCATCTCTGGTAAACCAGATTTTGATTTCTGTTAGCCCCTTGCCCTCCTTCAGCTGCATTTTGCTTTAAAGCATTGGATGTATTTATTGATGGTGGTGGCAATCTCTGAGCTGACTTGCAAAGTCAACCTGGTAATTTTGGGTGTGGGCTGACACTTTCTAACAATAAAAGGATCGGGTACTCTGATTCAGGTTGGGTCCTTGCCTTGTGCTCTTGGTGCACCTGGCATTGCAATAATGAAAACTGCCTCTTTTTCCCATGTGAGTCAAGATTTTTCAGTTTATCAAATATAGGTTGGATTGGGATAGGGTGTATAGGGTTACCCTCAATGTTCACGCCATCCAAACTGATCCACTGCCACCTTGAATTATCATTATATGTTGTACTACTTCCCTCGTACCTTTATTAGTGTGTGTATTACCTCTGTGTATTTGTGTGTGTAGGTTTGTTTATGTTTCAGTTGGATCTATTATTGAGAAATGGTTATTTATTTCAATACTGTGCCAGCTTCGAGATGGCTCTTCCCATCAGGGTACTGTTACATCAATGGAGCCAAACGAGAGCAGTTTCGTGCTACATTCTGAGTCCTCTAAGGTAAAATAATATTTGTTTGTGAAGTATTTCATGCACATTGTTGTACTGTTGTAATCTGGAAAACATGTTTGGCAACACCATCCATGACCCTTTGTGGTTAATCATTCGTAGGAATTTATATGAAGTACGAATGATATAGAGTGGCAACCTTTTTCATGCTGTTAGTTTTCTAAAATATAATCCGAAGTTCCTATCAAAAAGATCATATACAATTAACATCCACACCGTGTGCTAGGTTTTGGGAGTCATTGTCTGAGGATCTAGTCTACCACTTCATGATACCCTCCTGGATCTGGTTTGTGACAAAATGACTAAATTGGTTGACTGTAACCGTCAATTTGATGGAGTTATTTCTATATTCTATTAATTTTAATTGTAGAAGTGATGTAGCCAGCCAATCCTGTAATCTTGTCGAGGAATCAGAGATCAGATCAGCTGCTCCACAGGGCCAGATTTATACTATTTCCAGATAAAACAGGGTTGAAAAAGGCTTGCTGATTTTCTAGTTTCATTTGCCTGCATCGGAGAAAGAAAGAGAAGAAAAAGAAGAGATAGGGGCTGTGACTGTGAACTGTACCCATGAATAGTAACTGAAGAAAAGGAAAAGAGAAGAGGAAGCCTAATGCAGGAGTAGATTACAAGTACTAACTCTGTAGTTTACAACCCCAAACAAGACAAATTGGACTAGGAAACAAAGAAATAAGACCATCAATTAAACCCCCAAGGATGCAATACCCATATAGGAGCAAAACCAGCCCAAAACCCAACCCGATAGGAGAGAGAAAGACCTGCTATAGAGCTGGGAAGAGAGAGGTGCGGCTAGGTCTGTAGGAGTCCAATTGAGTTGCACTATTGAGCGTAGATAGTCCCTAGGGAGGGTACAAAAACCCCCAAAGTTGGGAGGATTCTGATTGCTGGTTGTGAAGTTACAAGCTTTCTTGATTTTCTGACCTAGGAGAGAGAAAACTGAGAAGAACCTTCAAGAACAGCAGCTGAATGCTTCCAACAGTGACTAGGTAAGGATCGTGGGACCCTTATGAGGCTTGGAATACCCTGATTGAAGATCCTGGCTGAATAGAGTACAGAAGAGAGAAAGAGAGGAGATCGATCTCTCTCTATTCCCATTAGGATTGCTGATCGGTTTTGATATCTGCAGACATTTATCAGAATCTGAATTATACCTCTTGAATGTTATAGCAAATAAAATAAAAAAGAAGAAGAATAAAACAGATGGGGGGTTGATAAGGGTGAAAGAGAATAAAGGAAGTGGCTATTTTAGCCTGAGTTTCTCACCCATAGCTATCTCAGCTGCTCTAAGCATTTAGTTGCAAACTTTCTTTCATTCAAATATGAAATTATAAGTGCATAAGCTCCTCTATTTATAGAGTGCAGAATAGCAATCAAACTAGTACTAGGAGCTAGTTTCCCAATAGGACTAGACACTCCTACTACAACTAGGAATTCAAAATAGGACTAGGACTTGACTTTATGACTTCAACATGGAGTAGGACTAACTAACTAATAGTCCATATAGGACTTTACAACCGACCAATGGCCTAATGGGCCTTTATTGAATTAAATAGCAACTAACTAAACTAATGAATTAAATCCCATTTTTCTACCTTCTACCCATATTTTAGGCCCATTAAAGTGGTCAATTTCAAAGAAAACCCATAGGATCAAAGGCCCAACACATATATAAGACAACTCAAGGCTTATTTGCAATAAAATAAGCCCAAGTGACTTATCTAAAGCCTTATTGGCTACCCAATTCAAATCAAAATTCTGTATTCTATCCCATTAACCATCATCATGAGGAGGTGGTTCCATAGTTATAAGAAAACAAAAGAAAGCTTCCTCAATCTGAAACTCTTAGGTAGCTAGACTAACTCAACTAAGGAGACTAAAATACTTAACTAATTAGAAGTAAGTTGATGTGTTACACTAACCTGTTAGGACAGATTTGGAAATTAACCCATAGGATAGAATCAAGAACAATACGGCAGAAATAGAGAAGATCAATGACTAATGAACCAGCCAACCAGTGAGGCTGAAAAACCGGTCAAAGGCTGTCCTATACCTTCTGTACTTGTGGCTAAAAACAGAAAATAGTTAGTTCTGATACAAAGATAAATCCCAAGTTCCAGATCTGATGATGCTGCAATTCTGGACAGAAGTAGTCCTATTAGGGAGGAACATCATATCCAAAATTGGATTCAATCCGGTCAGATGGCTGGAATTTTTAAGAGAAGACTGAGAACACAAGTGGACAGAATTGATATGCGAGAACAGAATTTTAGGAAGAAAAGTCTTAGAATATGGAGTGAATAAAATCTGAAGAAAAACGAAGAGAAGGGACACAAGGAAGGTGGAATTGAACTCACAAGAGGATAGATTCAGATTAGATTAGACACCCACACATTCACCTTGTAGCTTGCTGAAACTGAGAACAAGTAGGAGTAAAGAGAAAAAAAAGAGGAAGGATATGACTTTGGAATCACCACCAAGGACTGGAGCTCCATCACCACGGTTCAAGGATAGTTTCACCACTTGCCAAAAGAGGGGGAAGCCCAATTTCTCATTAAGTCAATTCATAGGGAGGTTTATAGAATTGGCTCAATACAATAGAAAATTTAAAAATACTAAGCCCACAACCCATATAATCCATTGGGCACTCAAATTAAGCCTTACTTAAACCAAACTTGAGTCATAGGTTCAGTTGTACCCAATTTATTAAACCAAATCCAAAAAAACAAGCCGATTTCTCTTTTCTAGCTGGAATTCTGCATCATAGGTGATGTAGGAGAAAACCTAGACAACAAGACTTCCTACAGGTGCTGTCCAAGTGGACAATATTGACTCACTAGGACCTAGGTTGGGATTGGGATTGGTGGGGCAGCACAATACAATGACCAACATGCATATATATTCGAAATAGAAGCAATGCAACAACAGCCAATAATAATCTAGATGGAAAAGCAATTAAGCTACATAAATCTCAAGTGGGAAACATGGGGAAGGGAACATGGCAACGTATTGTAGTTTAAGCACAAATCAGTTCAAGAATCAAAGAGTAGGCATCATGCTTTTCCTCAAGTCGTTCAAATATTAGAGAGATCAACAGAATTTTTAATCACAGAAAACTAGCTAGGTGAACAGCAGCAACAGAATATAAACTCAGCGGGACAGAGATATGTGAACAGCAGTAGCAGAATGTAAACTCAGCAGGGTCTTTTTTTAAAGGATAACAGAAAAATATATGGGCTTGAAACAGAGAACAATTTCAGATTTCAGTGATGGGGGAATGGGAAGATGACAAGGGGTCCATGGAGGTAGAATTTTTTTTTGGGGGGGGGGGTTTACTCCCTTATTGGCCATATTGAGGATAAGAAAGAACCAAATTCTTCAAAAGAGGGCATCACCTTGTTGGTAGGAAAAAAATCCACTTGTGAGAAGTATTCAGCAAGCAGTCCAGATGGAGCTTTCGATTGAGATGGTCTTAACTATTTGTTCAATAACTGCAGCAGACATAATAGCAACTGAGAGGGACAGAGACAGTGAAAGAGAGAGACAGGGAGAGAATCGAGAAGAGAGAGGGCGAGAGTAGAGACAAAAGAGGGAAGAGCACGATAGAGAGAAATTCGGGGGGGGGGGTTTGGGTTTTTTTGCTTTCAATAATTTCATGTCATTAGCTTAAAATTGTGCCAAATGGCTTACTAATAGGGAAAAATACTAAAAGAAAAAGGATTATCCTAGGAACAAATATCTCAGAAATAAAGAAACCTTCTAAAAAAAAAAAACAATAGGATAAGTATCTAGTTTCCTAATTATTCAAAACAACTAAATAAGAAGATATAATAAAGTAAACTACTAAACTAAAAAGAGATCTGGTGGGGGCCACAAAGATTGGCCGATTGGGAGGAGAGAGGGTCGAACCCAGCGCTGGTTCGATTCTCTCTCCTTCCTTCTTCCTTCTTCCTTCTTCCTTCTTCTAGTTTTCCTCTGTGAGACTTTCCTCCAGCCAAATGGAATGCACATGTGGCTGGGTCTTGCGCCTACGCCGCTGGTACACGTGGATGTCCCCATCAATAGGTCTTCTAGATAACTGTGCCCCACACAACTAACCAAAAGAACTCTTTAATGACTAAATTAAAGCCAACTAATGGACCCACTACTAATTAAACATCCATTTTCGCACACCCCTTTAGATCCCGACTTTCGGCCCTTATAATTCAGCACATTACAAATAAAACCCAAAGAATTAAAAACCTGTACCCCATAGATATTAAAATAGGACCAATTTTTGGACTGGACGACCTGCATCAAGAAGCACATATACACAGCACATTATATACTGCATGTAATGTTACACAGAATGGCTAGCAAATCAACTCCTTGAAGGATTCTGTTTTATCGATATCTGTAGTGTCCATGTTGATCTTTGTATTAACTTTCCGAAATCCAAAGTTTTACCACTGCCTTATCAAGTTATCATGTATACCTTTTGTTCTTTATTTTATTTTATTTTATTTATTTATTTTTCTTAAACTCCCAAAGGCCCCTGTTAGATTGTCAAGGTATTACTTACTGTTCACCATGGTGACAATTTCAAAACTCCCCTTTCTTCTGTCTGTTTGATTGCACCTCCAGTCATAAATTTCTTAGAAATTGAAGAGGTAACTCATCGTTTAGTTCATTCTACATAAAAAAAGAGCAACGTAGTGCACGAGGCTCCCACTACTGTAGGGTCTGGGAGGGGCAAGTGTACGCAATCTTACCCCCTGCTTCGTAGAAGAGGCTGTTTCCAAGTTTTGAACCTGTGACCAACATGTTGCAATAGTGCAACTTAACCGTTGTGCCACAGGCTCGCCCACTTAAATGATAAATATATCATTTATTTATCAGTATGATTCTGAGTTCTCATACTGAACTCAGAATGATAAATAAATCAGTCTCATCAGTATGATTCTGAGTTCTCATCTCATGTGCAGAAGGGCAAAATAAATCCTGTCCATGTGGTTGATGTTCCTGGGCATTCACGACTTCGACCAAAGCTTGATGAATACTTGCCTCAAACTGCTGCCCTTATTTTTGTTGTCGATGCCGTGGAGTTCTTACCGAATTGCCGTGCAGCTGCAGAGTACTAAAAAGCTACAACTTTTGCAGTTCTCATTATGCATTTTCACATGCATAAATTTACAAGATTCTGTTTGTGACATTTTACCTTTTTATGTTTTCAATGTTGCAGGTACCTTTATGATATCTTGACCAAGGCAAGTGTTGTTAAGAGGAAAATCCCAGTAGTAATACTATGCAACAAGACAGACAAAGTGACGGCACATACCAAGGAATTCATCAGGAAACAACTTGAAAAGGAAATGTAAGACCTCAACTCTTTCATTTTGACTGAGTTGGTGATGTCAAACTGGTAATCTCACTTTATTGACCATGATGTCCTGATGGCAAGTGCATGAAGTACAAATCCTTTCAAACTTTCTTTCATTAAGTGAGATTGAACTTGTATCCTCAGTTCTGTGGCAGTGATGTTCTCATTACAAGGCCATGAGACTTTAATGCAACATATACTTCATCTAGGACAGGAAGCAACTGGCAAATGAAATGTAAGGTTTCAGTGCCTTCTATTTTTGAAGGGTGGGTAAGATATAACTGGTTATCTGACTGCATAAGTTCTGATGAGTGATGACCAAGTGTCCTTTAAACCAAAGTAAGTTCATTTGATGCAGGGCACAAGTACCAAGCTGCCTGAGTTCTGAGACATTTGCCAGCTAGTTTGTGATCCAGCAAGATTCATGGACACAATTTCTTTATGTGGTTGACCTTAGAATTACTATTCTGAAGTTTGATATCAGATATACATAACTGAGTTATTAATGATGATCTACAGGTGGAGTGGCAGCTTTGCTTCTCCCCCCACCTCCCCCCCCCCTCCTTTTTTTATTTTTTTAATAAGGTTGCTGAAAAGTGCAAGTTCATTCCTTAATTGTTCTGCTCGGCATTTTGTTTGGTTGATAAATCAATAGATCTTATGTTTTTACTCTCTGCTTCATCCTACAGAGACAAGCTACGGACATCAAGGAATGCTATTTCAGATGCTGACATTGCTAATGAATTTACACTTGGTGTCACTGGAGAGGCCTTCACATTCTCCCATTGTCATAACAAGGTGACCGTTGCAGAAGCTTCAGGGCTGACAGGTGATATAGTGCAAGTTGAGCAGTTCATTCGGGAACATGTCAAGCCTTAGAAGCTAAATTTTAAGGCTTGTGAAATTTACATGCTCTCTAAAAAAGGCTCTGGGTCAGTCTCATTACTGTATGCGGTCAATCCTGATGAAAAATACATTTGAGCATTTCACAGAACGTAGAACTGGAAACAAGGGGCCGTGGCTAACTGATATCCTTGCTGGCCTCTTGTGCCTTTACATGGAAGCCTCTTGGTCAGGACTTGTTCAGTTACTGGTTCTATTAGAATTTCGGCAGTTAAGTGCATATTTTTACTGGTTTTTGATTGTTTTATGATTCTTTTCTGTTTAGCGTTGTTAGTTGATATGCAATCTCATAGGGAGTTTCAACTGTGGATCATGTCATTTGAACTTGCATATCGTTTATGAAGAGTCTTTACCACAGACATGATTGACTAACAGGAAGAAATCCTTCTAATCCGTTATTGTGGAAATGGATACTCTCAAGTTAGTCTCAAATCTCATCCCCTGAAGAGCAGGTTCACACAGGACTTGCAAATGGTCATCCAGATTCTTGTGTCTCCTTCCAATGTTCCCTAATTCTTGGCTGAAAATTTCATTTCAAAGGATGGAGTGGGTGCTGGGATGTCACCTCGAGGATCAGATTTGATTCATTTGAAATTGGTCTAATATTTGAGGATCTGTTTGTCTCGTCAATGGAATGGAGTTGGTAATGAATCAAAAGGGGAAAGTTACTTTTCACCATTGGCCAAGAGTACCAGATAGGAATTTAAATTTTATTGAAAATTATTTTTCTTCCATATGGTTGTCTGGACTCTGGACTTTGGACAACAGTCAGAAAATCAGGTGGAAAATGGAGAGTTTGACCAATCCCTTGAAAGGACCATTTACATATTTGGAAAGTGTGGTATTTAATACAAAGATAAGGGGGAGGGTTCCCACATTGCCAGTGTAGGAGGAATCTCCCATGCCACATCAATGGCAGCGCGTACGTGGGACGATTTTGTCAGGAGGGGCTCTACAATGATAGAGAGGAGAGAGAAAATGTTAAAAAAATATCACAATGAGAGGGCAATTGAGACGGCATGAGGAGAAAACTCTTTCCCAAATAAATATATATATGGAAGGGAAGTGAATTTTTGAATCTATATGAAGGAAATTTTTTTATCCATTATTCAACATGATTTTATTATAAAGGAAAAATTACGCCCCCCTCTCCCATAGTTTGTCGAAATTACACATGGATCTAAGGGTTTGAATGAATTACGCCCCCTCCCCTACACTTGACGGTGTTAGTTTGCTTTTGGTTTTAAAACTCAGAAGACCATTTTATCCTTTAATTAAAAGAAGATAATGGAAGATCCTTCTCACGTTCCTCTGTCAAGGGTAACTGAATTGAATCGACCATTTCCGTCAAGTGATGCACAAATTTCTCTATTTGATGGATCTCCCTCAACAATCCACTTGCATTCTTTCGGTCCCGCTTCTTGGACTCCGCCGTGATCCGCTCTTGGAGTGAAAGAATTGAGGTTGCCCATGGAAAATGGCAGGGGATGGAGAGATGGGTTTGTAGGCCATGGTCCCAACAAGGTATGGCAGTGACGAGAGACCACATTATGAACAGAAGCACACATGCATGGTATAGTAGGGAATTGCTAGCTCACCGGTGGCGACAATTTCGTTGCCACAAGGAGGGGTCAAGTTGTTCCCGATCGCCTGAAGCTGCCTGGCGGTTGACCAAGAGCGCGAGACACTCCAAGAGAGTGAGCGGAAATGCCCTGTTGCACAGTGGTCCTTCCTGCCGCTGTTGTTGTTCCTCCTGAACTAATGGATCATGTGGACGAAAACGAAGTCAGAATCCTTCTCATTGAGCATCACGATTGTCAAATCTGTCAGCGCCTTCTTCGCCTGTCTGAATTGGCCCTCCCCAAGGGTCCTCTGGCGGGAGTCCAAAGCGCAAAGGACGATCTCCAAGTGTTTCTGCCATTGTTGAACTTGCTCAACTCCATCGCGGATAGCATTGCAGATATCGAAAGCCTTCACACTCATCTCAAAGGATTTGTTGATCATGCGATCTAAGCGAGGTCTCAAGACGAGAGCCTTCTTGTTGAATAAAATAGCCCTAAAATCCTCCTGACAACAAAGGAATGCATCAAGAAGGTGACAGATCCATGAGAGTGAGAGTAGATCTTCACTGGTAATGGTATGGAGATCATTGAACCAATCCTGTCGCTAAAACGCCTCGAGCTCCAATTCCTGGTTGGTAAGCTCTTGGTTCCGCCATCTTCTCCTACGGGGGTGGGCGTGGTAGGTTGCCGATGATGAGGGGAGGCTGCCTTCCCTCTTTGTTTTGTTTTAATGGGAGGGCATGTGTATATAGGGATATTTCTGACATTAAATGGTATGATATTAGGTGACATCATTAATTAACAGTCCTAATTTCATGGTGACTAATGGATGGGACCTAATTGTAAGAATCTTAGAAAAGTCAAGGGAGGAGGCGGTGACTAACGGATGAGACCTAATTGTAAGAATCTTAGAAAAGCCAAGGAAGGGGGCGTAATTCATTCAAACCCTTGGATCCAAGTGTAATTTCGACAAACTACTAGGGAGGGGGCATAATTTTCCAATTTAATTTAGGGATAAAGTTTTATGCCTTAGAGCGGCCCTTGCACCACAGACATTGGGGCTATGAAATGACCACCATGCCCCTTGGAGACATAGGGGTGTTCGTTTGGACAAAAAACATTTGTCCTTAAATTTTTACGATTTTTAGATGTAATTTTTACTTTACTTTTTATTTTTTATTTTTTATTTTATTTGTGCAAGACCTACATTGGTGGAGATAAGGGACCTACATAAGAGAGGCCATACAAGGGACTCACTTCACTGGGTCACGCTTATTACTATGCTACCTTCTACTATTTTTTAAAAGGATGAAGGATAGGAGGGTTGAATTAACGACCTCCCCTAGACTTGTACTAGACCCAATTGCCTAATGGTTTGCCATTGAGCAAGAAGCTCATTCCCAAACCCAAGGATTTAGATGTAAAGTAGATTAACAAAAAGAAAGTGGAATGATTTAGACTTAGTGATATAATCAAGTGGGATAATGATTACAAAAGTTTCTTTTTCTAGATTTGGAATTTTTATTTCCCTTCCCTTTCTTTTCCATGCAACCCAATGGAGCCTTAGAATGGTACCCTCATTAACGAAACAAAAGGAGTTGTATGAGAAGAAGTTAACCCAAAGAAAAAGAATGTATGAGAAAAAGAACTCTGTTCAGGAGTGTCATGCTCCAACATGTTTTATCTGTCCTCTCCCATATGAAATGACATCTATGACCCTTTGATGGGAGAGGAAAAAGATAGATATAAGAAACATTGGCATAGAACATGCTCGCAGACAAAGAACTCTTCCTCATAAAACATATTAGCTAAATAAAACCAACTATATCAGGGTGGTGGTCTTCTCTCGCTCCAATTAGAAAATGTTCTACTGGGGGGGGGGCGGGTTGTTAATTACTTTGCTTCTAACTTGCATAATTTCATGTAGCCGATATGGGTGAACTGTTTCCAAGCCCTTGCCAAGTTTTGCAGCCCACCTTTCCGAATTTTTGCGCTCAAACTTCAAATAAGAGAACAACAGATATTGTGAGCCAGCGGGAGAGAATCAACAGATTTTTATTTTTTTATTTTTGTGCTCTCGAAGTGTGCTTGTTCCTCCTTCTTTCTGAAATAATTCCAATGAGAATAAAAAAGAAAGTGTTAAATGACCATCCTGGTCCAACCCTAGACACTTTAAGATCCTTTTTCAAACTTATTTATACCAAGTATTCAGAGGAGTTTTTTTTTATTTGGAAAAATTTAACCAATTAAATTAGTTTTTTGATACTCATTCAATCTTTTGTTTAATAAAATAACCTGAAACAAAAAATACACATTACTGAAATACCCTAAACAATGCTTGTTCTAAGATAGACACTGTATTTTCACCTCTAATTTGAAACTTTATGTCTTATAATACTATAGTTTGCTAATAATATCAAGCACATCCCCTCTTTTGTAAACGAAACTACACTTAAGGAAAAGTGTTAAAGATGACATGGTGTAGTAATTATTTTCTAAATGGCAAGTTTAGCCTTGATGTAAACTTACTATTTTACCCTTTCATGTATAAACCCCCAAATTGAACTGATCAAAACATATTAAGTTGCAGGCTTAAGGTCTCTCGGTCTCTCTCTGCGTGTATGTGTGTCAGTGTGTGTGTTAATTAATTGCGACCTTGTAGAGTTGAAGCCAAAGATTAAGTTTGTGTTCGGTAGCCAAGAGAAGAAAAGAAAAGAAAAAGAAGTATAAAATTTGTACTATTTTCTTGATTGAAGAAATTCTCATTGTGTTTGCCAAATTCAAAATTCTCATTGTGTTTGGAATATACTGTTTTCCCAAACCAAAGGCGAGCTTGTTTTGCATTCTTCTCAAGAGCTCTGTGAATGTAGAGAATTTTGAATTTGGCAAACCAATTAACAGAAAAATCATTGGTACCCAATTGGAAAATGAATGCGATGAAGAGAAATACAGACCCACTGGCATGGCATGGTCTAGTCAATTCAACGTCCACTGTGCTTTGGTAATAAGAAATCCTGAATAGCTCTTGGACTAGCATAATTTCCATCTATCATCGGTGGTAGTGGGAATCTGCGAGTCCATCCAAGCACAAACTGAAGGTGAGTTACTAGACTGAAGGGGTCCCCTCTGAGAAAAGAACTGGTTTTGGCGGAGAAACGGTTGCAACAGCTGTGATGAATAGAAGATGAATCTTCCTTCACCTCCTATTGAGCTGCTGCTTGAATCCGTTCCAGCATTCCAAACAACCACTCTTTGATACCGTGTTAAATCTGTAGAAGGAGAAACAAAGAAGATGAAGATGAAGAGGGACATAATATGATCAAAAAGGTATTTTCTAGTTCTAAGCTAACATGTTGTGCTTTGAAAGTACGATTGATATTATAAGGAAACTTGAGTATTATAAGACATAAGGTTTCAAATTAAGGGTGTTACAACATAATTGATTATTAAGATAGACCCTTACTTGAGCTATTAATCGTGTGCACCACCTATGCTATAGCTTTCCCTTCCTCCTTTACCGTTGTCCTGGTTTTCTGCCACACTGGTGCTCATGATTAACAAACAATACCTTATGATATTTTTATGGTGATTGTTGGGGGAAAAAAAAAAGAATAATTGCACATAGGTGTGGTGATGCATTATTTAAGACATTTCAATAATAGACTTTTTTTTTTTTATGTAATTTGATTATTATAAAGATTGGGTAATAATTTGATAGGTAACCTAATTAGTCAACCCGAAACCTATTTTTAAGTATTTATTTATTTATTTATTATTATTATTTTTTTAATCACTAGCCTAGTTAAGTATAACACCACTATTTGCCATACCACAGCACATGTGTTAGTCCATTTAATAGAAGGACAAACAAACATCTCATTAATACAATTTCAACGTAAAATGAGTAGGGCAAGTAGCTGAAATTACAAAGATGTCAAATTTTATATTCATCTCCATTTGATGACATTTGGGTAATTTTACTAAAAATTTAAATTAGAGTTTGAGCAACTTTTCTTACTTACTTTGGACTAAAATTTGGCCATTGAGATTTATGTAAGGCCCTCTAGCATATTGACTAACTCATGTACTGCCAAATGACAAATAGTAAATATTATACTATTTTTTTTTTTTTTT
>NC_056563.1:21101261-21128277 GCF_013358625.1 Macadamia integrifolia | reverse complement strand
TAATCACACATAGATGGACCCAATAATAATTTGATAATTTTATGATAGGGAGGGAGGGTGGGTGGGTGGGTGGATTTCAGAAACATAGAGGATCAGGCCATTTTGAACCTATTTTTGGTAACTTTATTAATTGAACAATAACACCCCTATTATAATAGAATTATGCCATTTCCTCACAAAAATTGCAGCACTAATGCTTAACTGCTTTAAGTGGTGCATTTAACCTTGATATGAGGAAAGCTTAAGACCATATTGAGTGAGACTTCCTCTCTGTTATTTTGAGTAAGTTGGGATATTGTGACAAATAGGTACAACTTATATATCATTGTATCAACAGTCAGCATAGTCTCCTATTACTCCATCAAGGTGATCCTCTTTCGCCTAGTCTCTTTATTTTGTGTACGAAATGCCTCACCTCTCTTCTTGTTGGCACAATGTCTTTGGCAAGGTTACGTGGTATCCAGGTGAAGCGACAAAGCCCTAAAATCACACATTCTTTTTTACTAATAACTGCCTCATCTTCGTGAAAGTTGAGCATGACTTTGTAAGGAGTCTGAGGAATCTATTATGTATATATTATGGGGCATTTGGCCAAACTATAAATGGTCATAAATCTTGTGCCACCTTCAGTCTGAATACTCCTACTAGGCTGAAGCGTATTTTTTCAAAGATTTTGGATGTTCGCAGTATATGCTAATTCAAGGAAGTATCTTGGTCTCCCTTCATTGATTGGCAGGAACAAGAAGGAAGTCTTTTAAGAATTACAGGATAGAACTCTTAATAGGAATTGGGATGGAAGAAGAAGCTTCACTCCCTTGCAAGAAGAGAAATTCTTATTAAGTTGATGGCTTTAGCTATTCCCTCATTTTCTAGGGCTCACTTTTCTTTGCCTGTATGCTTGTTATCAGACCTGAACAAGACATTCTGTAGATTCTTATGGGGGCAAAAGCAGCATGAAAGGAAGATTCATTGGGTTAGTTGGGAAGTTCTTAGCAGGCCGAAGCTTGAAGGAGAGTTGGGAATTTGTGACCTTGTCATTCAGAATGAGGCCATATTGGCAAAGCTGGGATGGCAGCTTTTAAACAAGCCAAACCTCGTGTGGACTATGATTGATTATAAGTATCTACTTTCCTTATTTTGACTTCAAGATGGCCCCAGTAGGTGAAAAGCCCTCATGGGCTTAGAAGAGTATCTTAAAGGGCATAAAGTTATTGGTGAAAGGGACCTTGTGGATTGTGGCAAATGGTTGGTCTACACAAATTTGGGATGATCCATGGGTGCCTACCCTTGAAGGTTATATGATTCAATCTCCTAGACCTCGCAGATTGTTCAGATTGGTGGATGGTGGATCTTATCTCTCCCCAAGCTCAGTTGAGGGTGGATAAGTTGAGAAGGCCTTTTCAACCTTTTGAGGCGGAGGCTATCAGGATCAGATTTGTTGGGGGCCCATCCTAAGGGCATATTCTCAGTCAAATCAGCCTATAGGTTGGGGTCTTCTCTAGCTATCTCTCTCTCAAGCTCCAATAGTAGGATCTCTTGCATTCCCACATCAGTGTAGAACATTATATGGAATTCTAAGACTCCCTCCAAAGTGCAATCTTTTCTTTGGAAGGCTTGCTTGAATGCTTTAAGTGTGATAGTGAATCTCAAGAGAAGAAATATTGTTCTAGTAGATTTGTGCTTGCAATGTGGGCAGGTGCTTGAGATGGTGGAACATGCCCTTTTTGAGTGCCCCTCAGCTCAACAAGCATGGTTTGCCTCTTCTATGACTATGAAATCCTCTCCTAACTCCCTTTGTGCCTATCTATGAATGGATTATTAAATGGGGTAAATTCCCTGGTTTGACAAAGAAAGAACAACAAATGAGCTTTATTTCTCATGCTATTATTGTTTGGGAGATTTGGAAGATGAGAAATACCAGAAGCTTTAAAACCTCCTTTCAATGATTGGATTTCTATTGTTAATAGGAATGTGGAGGCAGCCCTCTCTCTGATCCATGGGATATCTCCTTCCTCTTCTGGTGAGCTTTCGGAGTCTATCCGTGTGTTGTCTGATGCTTCCGTCTCTTCTAGGCCAAGCTTTGGGCTTGGGGTGTATTTGTCTATCTGTTAAGAGGGAGTTGTATTTCATCACCATTGATCATGTGGCACCCTCTTCAGCACCTGTGGGGGAGCCCTAGCTCTTCGGATGGTTGTAAACGTAGCTCTCCATGCTAGTTATTGTCATGTTGTTTTCCATTTAGATTGCCTCACACCGATTAGATGCTTGATGCTTGAGTCGTACCTTGTTGTACCTTCCATCTATTGAGATTTCCACAGTTGTCGAAGATATAAAGATCCTCCAAGCAAGATTTGATTCTTGTTGTTTTCGTAATGTATATGGGGCGGAGAATATTTTTACCAATTCTATTTCTAAATGGGCGGTTGATTCGTGAGGATTTGTTGGATTTTTGAGATTTGTACCCACTTGGAGCTTGTTAGTTTTTCCCCCCTTAGGGGCTTTTTACCCCAAAAAAAAAAAAAATAGAGGTTTGTCGGGTTTCTAAATCCAGTTAAAACGCTAAAATTCCAGCGATCATTTCAAGAGATAACACCTGTGGCCTGAGTCCTGAGTCCTGAGTTCTGAGTCCTGACCGTACTGTCTCTCGCCCTTGTGAATCGTTACTTTGCCCCTTTCCTGCTAATATCAAACCCTAACGCCACTCGCCGTTCCAGACTGCTCTGCCTCACCCTCGCCCCTCGCCCCTCGCTTTTGCCGTCGGACGCTGTTCACTGCCTTCTCCGCACGCCCATAGTAGCCTCGCTCATTCAGGTTAGTCTTTCTTTTCATCTCGTGCCAGAGACAAGCGAACCTCTGAACCTCCTCTCTCTCTCTCTCTCTCTCTCTCTCCCTCTCCACCGTGACACCGTCTCTGTAACCATAACACACTTTCTGCCGCCCGCCCGCTCGCCTGCCATGCATCGATTTCTATCCCCCTTCTCTCTCTCTCTCTCTCTTCCTGGATTTCCCCCTCTGTCTCTTTCCAGGTAATGCTTTAGGGTTTGCTATTCGTGTGGAAGAGCGTTATGCTTGTTTCTGTTCCTGTTATGGCGATATATTAGGATTTAGGATTCTCACTTTTTCACTTTCGATGATTGTGTTCTGTTCTGTTTTAGTCATGCGTCCAGTATTTAACAATTCCCATTCTGATTATTTTGGTCTTGTTCTAAAGTAATGGGCATTATTTCTGACTTGCATCTTGCCTTTTCTGGAATTTGGAGCAGCTATGACGGACGGAACTCCTGTTGACGTGAAGGATGAGGTGGCAGAGGTAAGTTCCTGATCTGTTTGAGATGATATGGAATGTAGTGGGAATCACAATACTGTCTTTTGTATTTGTGTGTAGTTGGGTT
Source organism: Macadamia integrifolia (assembly GCF_013358625.1). NCBI lineage: Eukaryota > Viridiplantae > Streptophyta > Magnoliopsida > Proteales > Proteaceae > Macadamia > Macadamia integrifolia. The sequence continues at coordinate 21,124,885 of NC_056563.1, read as the reverse complement.
TGGGCATGTTGTTGGTTGCATTGTAAAGTTTTATTTGTCTGATTAGTTGATAAATTGATATACCCAGCTATCTGAATAAATCGTAATGGAAAGGAATTTCAAAAAGCAATTGTAGTGGAAAACTAGCCATTCTTCTTCTTTTTCAAAAATTTGGGCTGAATATTGATGAGTAGTATGTCATGTTTGTCAAAATTCACTCTCAATGGTCTGTGAATACCTCTTTTGCAGCTTGCCCCATTCGATCCTACAAAGAAGAAGAAGAAGAAGAAGGTTGTTATTCAAGATCCTGCTGATGATGCAGTGGAGAATTTGGCTGAGAAAACAGAAAATTTGTCTGGTACATTTGAAATTGATGATCACAAGTTTACTTTTGAATAGATTTCATTAAGACCTGATGTTTTTTACACTGCTCCTTTTTGGAGACTCATAAGGTTCTTCACATGCAGTGTCTGATGGAGTTGAAAATACTTTTGCCGGCATGAAGAAAAAGAAGAAGAAAGCTGTAAGTCAGCATGTTTTCCACCTGAATACGAATGCAATTGCATTTTAGCACCTTATTATTTTGACTACTCTTAGACAGAAAGTGGTAAGTAATATCTGGAGTACTGTTGTTGCAGGTAGAAACTGATACATTGAATGATGAAAATGGGGATGCTGGTGAAGATTTGAATGGTATGTGCTCTCATTCCTATTTGTTTCAACTCTAAAGTTTGTTACTAATTTGATCATAATATTATGGCCTTATTTTATTTAGACATTAATTCCTTTGATTTTTTTCTCTATTCAGACCATGTAGGTGAGGATGAAGAAGGAGAAGGGATTGTACTTGGACAACGTTATCCTTGGGAGGGAAGTGACCGAGATTATGAATATGAAGAGGTTTGATTTTTTTTTTCCAGTATTTATAAAAGCAGAATTCTAGCTTTTTTTATTCAAGAACCTCCCCTGCTTATGGTTATTCTTTTCTTTTGCCCCCTAGTACCTCCTGTGTGTGTCATTATCTTTTACTATCAGGTTTTGATTAAGTTTACGATACCTTACACTTCTTAGATTTAGCAATTATTGGCATTTGATAAGTCAGTTATAATTTTCAGTAGTTTCTTTCTCATTGATTTCTCACTTTGAGCCATGCATATGTTGTTATAACTCACTTCTGTTTCTCTCTCTCTCTCTCTCTCACAAATGTTAGTAGTGTTTTTAAGTACTGTTAGTCCCAGCATTTTATACTCAATTTCTTCAATCACCCATTTTTTCATTTCACTTGCATGGGGCTGATGGGTTTTGAGGTCTGTACTTTTTCTTTTAATTACCAGTGGTTATTTTTCTATATAGAAGCTTATGCTTTTTAATTTTGTTTATTAATGTATATTTTTCTAATGGATGCAGCTTTTAGGCAGGGTGTTCAACATCTTGCGTGAGAATAATCCTGAGCTTGCAGGAGATAGACGTAGGACGGTGATGAGGCCACCACAAGTACTCCGTGAAGGCACAAAAAAAACTGTCTTTGTGAACTTTATGGATCTATGCAAGACGTATGATTGGGCTCCCTAAACACTGCTTTATCATTCTCTTTTATCAGAACTTCCCTTTCTTTATGGCTGCTGATTGCTGTTACAGTTGTGGATGTTTATAATGTATTTGGTATCACTTCTATAGAAAAAGTTGCATTAATTCATGAAAACAACATTGAGGGAGCGGGGGACATAACTCTGGACATTGCACGGTTATGTCAACAAAATACCTGCTGAATTGGAAGCTTCAAATGAGTTGAGTGATTTCATGAATTATGAAGAAAATAAAAAATTTAAATACTCGCTGAACATGAAAGTGAAGGAGAGGGTGATACATATGAATATTGAACGGTCATTGGCAACATTTTCTTGGCATTAGAAAAGAGATGCTTGCGTTAGACATTGATCACGTATGGAAGCCTAGATGTAATCTAGACTTGGGTATTTGCGTTAGAAGGTTGGTGATGTAGATAGATTTACTTGGCTAAAATATTGCCGCAAGAAGAACCAGGCAGCAACTGCACAGAGGTCCAACTATGGACCTAACCCCTGGTGGTTGAACCAGCCAGCTGGCTGGGTGTTTAGCTAGCTCACGTGAACTAATTAGATGTAGGAATATTAATTATTTAGTTGTCTTTTATTTCAGCACATGTCTTTATTTCAGTACATTGTAATATCGAAATATGATTTGATTTCCAGTTTCTTAGTTCGAATAGGATTCTAATTTTTTTAGTTCTATAAAAACAATGTAAGGCTCAAAGCCTCCCCTCCACAGTCCACACGATTTGAATATTGAAGTTATTGAGTGCCTTTTGCCTGAAGCTCTTTGAGAAGCAGTGTGGGTGGGATACCCTGACCTGAGAGAGGTTGTATCTTGAGTTCTTCTTCCCATTCCCCTGTATTACCGCCATACACATACTGTTTGAGTATTGTCGATCAACCAAGGTTGTTGGATTGTGTTTGTTCTCATTATCAATAGGGTTGTTTGATCTTTTAACTACTACCATACTTCACACATCAGGTAAGACCAGTTCAGTGTTCAATCTCTGATTTTATAAGACTGCGGATACTGTGTTTTGCATCCTATTTCAGTATATATTGATTTAATTATTGAGCCTGATCCATTAATCTGATTTCACCAAAAATTTGGGAAATCAAAGGCCACATCTAGGCCTCCACTCGACCCAGATCTGGAGTTGTTCTGAACCTTAATTTGTGTGCTACTTATAAATTACCAAACCTGACACTTTTGGGATTTCAGATCTAGTGTGAATTACACCCTATCTAACCATCCGATTGATTTCCAATTTGGGGGTTTTGTTGGACCTACCTAGAGTAATACTCGATTCTGATTTGAGTTCAATTCAACCGTTGGATTAAAAGTAATCTCATTTTTACTGTTTTGTAGAAATTCTATCTCAGATTTGAATCTCTCTAATTACTCTCAAAGTACCCAACTATTCCTGGGATTAGTAGTGATTTGAGTAAAGAAATTTGATTTTTTCAAGAGTTTTTTTGTACTGTTGACCTGTGCAAATGGGATTGAAGTTTTAAGACTTGATCTCCCTCCTCCTCCTCCTCTAGTTCTTTTCATCTCTAAAATCAGGTGTGATCTTTCCTCTCTTTTCTGTTCTTTGTACTTCTGATTCTCTTGAATTCCATCTTTGATTTCTTCTAATTCTCTTTTCTCTTCATATCAATTTGTAGTTTGATTATGTTCTTAGCATAAAAATCCGCTCTTTTATGGTTTCTTGATTCCTACTCCAAATAGATATTATCTCAAACTTCAAATCTAACTATTGGATTTCAATTCTGCTTCCATACTTTGCAATTGGTTTTGAGTTCTGTTTTCTAAATCTGATTTCAGATTTCTGACTATCATTAGACTTGTTATTTGGTGCTGAAATCAATCTCTAATCTGGCTGTCTGAACCTTTCATCAATTCTTAGATTTGAAATTCCTAGGAATTTTCAGATTCAAAGAATCTGACCAATGGATGAATCCTGATTTCTGATGTTATATCCTCCCATCCAATTAGAGCATTTGACCAGAATTTGGTTGAATCTGATCCCTCGTTCTTAAAATTTTTTGAAATTCTGGTTTCATTCCTTAACTGCGATCATGTCGCGAGCTATCTCCCGCTGGATATCACTAGTTCAAGATTAGCACTGCATTATGGTAATGATACTTCGTAGATGTCGTAGATGGTAAGGCGTGATACTATTCACAGAGATATACATACGACATATTTGTTTAAACTCCACTGACATAATCTTGTGTGCAGTTTGAAGCGAAGATGTGCCTCACAAGAAGATTAACTAGAAATCATGTTATAATGCCCTGGGGAGCTTATTGTTTTTAACTCTCAAACATTGAGTTGAGTTTATTGCTTTGGGCTGGGATTTATTTCACTTAAGTTGAATGAGATATTTTGGTGGGCTGCATACTGAAAATTATTGTAGTTTCTGTGATGCAAATTGAAGTGAATTTATACTAGTGTTTGCTTATTGCCATTGATGTGGTAAAATGCATCCTTTTTTTTTTTTTTAAATGCATAAATTCTGACGAGAACTGGAGTTTTAATTCTTATTTAATATGAGTTTCCGGTCTATTTGTCTTTATCCTTGATCTTATGTTCCTCATATTTAATATTAGAATTTTCTTTCATTTCAGGATGCATAGGCAGCCAGAGCACGTCATGAATTTTCTTTTGGCTGAAATGGGAACTAGTGGATCTCTTGATGGGCAACAAAGATTGGTTGTTAAGGGAAGATTTGCTCCTAAGAATTTTGAAGGGATTCTGCGAAGATATATCAGTAAGTTTCTTTACTATCTTATTAAAGGTTAGCTAAATGCATGGTAACTTCAGATTTTTTCTTTAGTGGTAAGGAAAATTCTGAGGCACTTTTACTTTCTTTCCTGTTGATAACTCGTTTTTTCATTTCTCTCTTAACCGTTACTCATCTTTTTTCCAGATGAATACGTCATATGCAATGGATGCAAAAGTCCCGACACAATTCTTTCAAAGGAGAACCGTTTATTCTTTCTCAGATGCGAGCAGGTAACCAATATCTTTATTTGTTCTCATGAAATCACAACCTGGTTCAATCTAAGTGTTAGGATTTAAAATGTAACCACAAGCGTACAGATCAGTGTAGCTACGGGTCGAACACAGGGAGAGCAGCCATTTTATTTTTTTGCTTCTTTTAATAATGTGAAAATGGACCAATTAATGGTTGTGATCTAATTCTAATTACCGCTCTAAACATATGTATCTAAAATAACGTCCTAACCATTCATCTAAGAATTTAAATATGCAAGCCACGCAATTAAAATTAAATAAATAAATAACTGAAAATAAATACCCCATGCAATTAAAAAGCAATGAAGGAAAAAAATGCTGAAATAAAAAAAGTAAAAAAAAAAGGGGATAAAGTTAGAGAGAGGTTCACAAGTAGGTTTATCTACTTAGCCCGAGGGATGCATCATAATATGAGCTTCCCTACTTGACCAGAGAGTCACTCTTACAAGGGTTACTCTACTTGGCTTTAGGAAAAAGGAAACAATTAAAATAAAAATAATAAAATGATGGGTTCTATGGCTAGGAGGGGCAAAGCCAATACATACACTAGTCATGAACCTTGGTTGAAAGAACCTTGGTTGAAAGGGATAACAATAATGTAATGACTGAAATTAAAATCCTAAATTAATAAAGAAATGGTAGTCAGAGGAGGGAATGAGAAGGGGGAGAGAAGACTATTGAAGAAACCTCCCTACCTGAATCAATGCTTAAACTTGAAAGCTTGGGTGATTTGAGATACTGCCAACCCTAAAAACCAGATCTAGAATGAACCAAATCTGAAATTTCTAGGCCTGGAGAAAACAAATCTTGAAAAAAAAACTGAACTTGAAAAAAAGATGCTCCATGGCTCGTGATCTTGTCACCTAGATCTAAGCCTAGAACTATAACTTAAAAATTACAACTCAATTGCATAAATCATAAACTAAAAGGATAAAATAAGGAGTTTGCATTAATTGGAAAAAAAAAAAAAAAAAAAAAAACTATTACAAAAGTGATTAAAGCAAAAACAAAGAAGAACTAAAACTAATGAGAGAGAGAGAGAGCAACTAAAAAAAACCCCAGAAGAAGAATGAAGTGCCTCCTCCCTTGTGTTGATTCTATTATATATAGAGAATGGAGGAGGGAAGCTAACGATTTTAGCTTCTAAAAAAAAAGATTTTTTTTTTATCTTGTTGATGAGGTGGAGGAGAGAGAAGAGAGAAAACATGTGGAGAGAGAATCTCCCACAAATTTTCTCGCCTTTTTTTTCCTATTTTTCTCCCTTTTTTTATTTTTCTCTCTTCTTGGGCAAGAAACCCCTTTGGCCGATTTTTCTTGCTTGGATTTGGACAATATTCTATTTTAATGGAAAATTCCTTCCATGCCATTGTCTTTTCTTTTTCTTTTCTTTATTTCTTTATTTTTCTTTCCTTTTTTTTTCTCCTTGCGCACAACCCTCTTAGCCGACCTTGCTTTAAGTGATGAGTAGAAGAGAGAAAATCTTTCAAAAAAAATCTCTAAAAAATGGTAGCCAAGAGTTTCGAACTTGAGACCTCCTAATAAGAAAGGGATATTGCACACCATAACACACCAACGCTAGGTAGTTGTTACTAAAAATGAATCTGCAATCACTTAAGGGTGTGGTCCATCGATCCTTGTTGGCATTTGGAATATTCCTTGTACCCCTGGGACAACTGCAGACGGGCTGATTCTGCATCTCGGTTCAGTTCTGATCCATTATTCTTTTTCTGGTCCGAAAAGAATAATCACTTGTATGGTTGACCAAACGAATGTATACTTTTAATTGAACACGTTTATCTTGTTTAGAATTTCGTCCTCTTTGCAACCATGAAAAGAAACATGACCTCTTTACATGTAAAATTGGAGATATAACGCCCGATAGTCCTTAAGGCCTTGAAAATATAAAATCTGTAAAAAGAGAGAAACCCAAGGTAGCTCCATTCTGAATATGTAAAATGTATGTTTTACTATCCTAGATTTCACACATAAATGTCTTCATCACTAAGCACGTGGACAACCTTCATATGTGAAGTAAATCTTGTGCAAACTTGCTATCATATATTGCTAGGACTTAATTGACATGCATAGGGCATTCTTATCCGAATTTTGAGATTGTCCATAGAATGAAGATGTCATCAAGAACTTTTCTTATTGTTTTATGGTGCTGGGGAGGTCAATGGTGAATTGGTGATTTGCATTTTTTATTAGATTGATTGATTCAGTTAGCAATATGATAAGAAGATATCTGAAATCCAGCTGAGTCAGCTATGATAAGAAGATATCTGCAATCCAGCTGAGGCCTGAATGCCTGATGCCAGCCTGAATATTATGTTTTAATGTGATCTATTAGAATTTCTTAGATAATCCAATACTGCTGCTTTATGTCTACAATAAAAGGCAATCTTTGCATGGTCAACTTCTTTTTGCCATTTTTGGCCCATAAAAAAAGTTTGGAATTGATGAAATATCTTCTTTCTAATCAAACTCTTATTTGCAGTGTGGTTCTGGACGGTCCGTTGCTCAAATCAAGGCTGGATTTGTTGCGCGTGTTGGACGTAGGAAGGCTGGGACATGATCTAGGCTGGCTCTTTTATTTCCCCCTCCCTTACTTTTGGTCCCACCCCCATTTCCTGGGGATCATATTATGTTAAGGCAAGAAACTCAATTCTTGTGCTGAATTGGTTGTCTATCCCTTGTGATTTTTCCTGAATTTAGGTTGAGAATTAGATTCTTAATGTCTTTCTATTTGGTATTTGATTGCATTTTTTGTTTATGGTGATTTAGATAGGCTTATCTGAGGACCGGAATATGGATTTCTTATGAACAATGTTCATGTCTAGATTTGTCAAGTGGCAGTGATAGATCAGGTGGGGCTACTACATCTACATGTGAAACTTTGTCCATTCGAAGTTCAATGTACAGACTAGAGAGAGAGAGAGAGAGAATGGAACCACCTGCCATTTTAACTTGCATTCTTTTATAACCTAACGAACCCGACGGCAACGGCCAGTGAGCATAAACACGTATTTCCACAGGCAGTAGTAACCCAGATCACCATAGAGACACCCGAAGAAATCTGGACCACTTTGAGACGCTGCCTTGGTTGTTTGGAAATGACGAATGGAATCCAACCATTGGTCATATTGTTGGAATTGGTGTGCCTATCAAACCTAATTTTAATAGTTAAACGATATATATAATTTTTTTATTTTCATGCAAAAGAAAAACTTCAATTAATTTAACAAAAAAGAGTTCACATCCTAAATACGATATCTGAATAGTTAAATCATCTGCCACCACTACTAAAGATCTATTGATTTTCATGATATTGTAGGAATTAGGTTTGCGACAAATTTATATCTTAAACTGTTCACATTTAGTGCTGTCAGGTATCCTGATATTAGACGTTAATGTGTTTAATCGTATATGTGAATATTGTATTGGATCACTTGAAAAATTTTGGAGATAAATTTTCTTATAATAATTTAAGATTGATTTGTAGACTTGAGAAGTCCTTGTATGAGTATTGGGAAGAAGAATGTTGTGGCCCATGCACTCAGTAATAGGAGAACATGAATTTATTATCCCGCCTCCTATAAAATCAAAAAACCCTTCCATGTTGATAACTCTGCACTCTCATTCTGGTTCTTGTGTTGGTGTAAGGGCCACGCAATCAAAAGCACATGAATTTTACGTCTCGCAAGCATCGATCTCTCTGTTCTTGGAGTGTTACAAGATTTGGTGTACCAACAATTGGCACCAGCATGCTACATATAACAAAGTGGGAAAGATCTACTTACTCTTCTAGTATGTTAATATAGAAAAAGTTGCGATCAAAATTGAAGACCCAACTAGCAGAATTGTTAAGCTGTGGTGCAGAAAGATTCATGCTCACCAGAGATCTCAAGTTCCTTTCTAACTGTTATCTACTTTCCTCTCCATCTAAAAAAAAAAAAGAATAACATGAAAACCGTGGTCTTGAGCATATTGATCTTCAGGCGTACGATAGCCAACCTATCTCTCTCCTTATCAGAAAACGGATAGTATATTTAAAAAATATGTTTAGTGGGACGGAGCAGATACTACATCTACATCAATGTCCCCCAAAATCCGTCCGACGTGGAACTGGAAGCACCATGTACCATGGTCCTCCAGCTGTGGGCTCCGTTACTCTAAAAGCTTGAGTTGGCTTCTTTAGTCAAGTAAAGTATGATCATGTGAAAAGGAATCATTACTACAAGTTCAGTTCCACTTTAGTTTATCCAGTAGTTGTCAACGGGACCCACCACGGTGGTAGGGGCCGGCAAGGTGGAGGTAGATGTGGTGGGGTTATTGTTCATCCAAAAAAAAAAAAAAGTGGTGGGGTTATTGGAATTTGAAAAGTTGAAGTCTTATCTCTATCTTGGTAAGGAACCTAAAATGCCAATCCCAATTAGTATTTGACAACTGTCAATGCATTGGTTAGCCAGGTGTCCAATGAAACCCTAATACACTGCTACTTCTAGAAGTCTATTGGTCAGAGGAGGTGGTAACGTGTAGACGGCGAGACACGTAGCACGGAGAAGCAGCTGAGGAGCAAAGCAAACAGAATTACAGGTTTACACCTTTGTCTCCATCTCCTCCCGGTCTCTCTGTCTCTCTCTGTCCGGTACTCCGGCCTCTGAACCGTCGTGTTCTGAAACTATAATGCAAGAACAAATCTCATTTTAATGAACCATTTTAATAGTAAGACGCGAAGGAAATCTGCACAGGTTCACAGCTAGTGTATAGTGTCGGCCGCTGTGCTTACCTCCAGAAACTGGGACTCACTCTCTGGCTCTACTGTCTGTCCAACCTGGACTTCCACCTCACTCCTTTGTTTCTTTTCACGCCATGAAAACGGGTCACTCTCTCTGTTCTTGATTCTTGGAGCTGGATTTATCTGTCGTGTACATTCACTAGTGTTTTTTTCTTTCTCTTGTTTTTGATTGTCTCCGTGGGAGTAGGGTGGGGGTGGAGTGGGGAGGGGGTGAGAGGGTGGTTGTAAATGGCACCTTCCTGCTCCCTCCCTTGCAGCTTTTCAACTTTTCAATGGAATTGAGTTTGTGATGCTTATATCAGCTCTCCTATGGTTTATCAGATGTGGGTATTCTGGGTTTCTTTTGTCTTGTTGGAATGGATGGTTTATTTCTTTTAGATTGTCATTTTAAATAGTGGGTCATTTCTACCTTTTAATGATTTATTACAGTATACTTTCTGTGGATCTCTGGATGGTGTTGTATTTATCTTCAAACTGTTCTATCATAAATTAGGTTGAACGATGCTGTAATGTTTCCTGTTGTTCTTTGATCTAAAAGGATTGTATTGGCGTGGTTTTGATGATGGATGCAAATACATGTCTCTCGGATATCATATTTCCTCTCTGTTTATGCTTTGGTATTCATGCATTTTCCTCTCTGTTTATGCTTACTGGATTCGAGCACCTGTGTTTTAGGGAGCAAAACCCAACTCTGACATTTGTTACATAAAATTTTAAGATTCTGCAATGAGTTCTTGAAGTGGTCAGGATTAAAACTGAGTTTGGGGGTTGCATAATTCCTAGAACCTAATTGATGGTACACATGATTTAATGGGATTTGGAGAGTTCTATAGGAGCAGAGGCCATTGCCTAGAGCAATGGTAAGAGGCCATTGCCTAGAGCAATGGTAAACGGTTCAGACTGCCGGGGCAAATGACCAGGTGCGAGTCTTGAGTGCGGCCATTTTGTGCCAAATGCCTGACAGTTAGGAGCGTCTCCAAACTTGCCCCCTCCTAGGACCCCCACATAAGCTTCTACCAGCACTGGGTAATGGCCCTTGGGATCAATCAATAATCATGGTACCACTTTGTCTCTAGATGAAACTTGGAATCGGTGACACTGAGAAGTGCTGCACTCATTATACTACTTAACAAAGTAAAAAATGGACTAGTTTTAAATTTAGAAACTTGGCCTAGGAAAAAAATGATGGAAATAGTATTCAGATTCAATTTTGACTTTTTAAGATAAAATAGAAACAACTTAAGTCTTTGTTGTACTACTCTTCCTTGTTTCCTTCCACGGCTCCCCTAGGCTTGTGTTTGTACACAAAAAAAGAAATAGCAGTTCAAGACAAGAATCACTTCCTTTCGTAGCCAGAAACAAAGGAAGGCTTTTTCACAGCCATGATTGGCAGGGTAAGAGGGAGCAAAAATTTGACAATCTAAAACTAACCCAAAATGATACTAGAATTTATTAGGTTCAAATCCAATGCACAATATGACAAAAGTATCCTTTTTGCCCACAGAAAATTAACTAAGTTGGAAAAAAAAAAAAATCCCCTACTAATCCAGTTGTCCTGTGCAACTTTTGATGTTCTTTGGCACCACATATGCCTCATGACCCAGAAAAGGTTTCACATGAGCCCCACACAGATTCAACTCATTTCTATGGTTCTAATGCAATGCTGTGTATTCTCATCTGAACAATGGCTATCTTCTATCAAATTCAAGTGAGCATAAAAAATCTCTAGCTTTTAGAGGAATTTGAGATGTAAAAAAGTTTTGAAGAGAAGAAGTTCAGTAAGATTCAAATGTAATGCTGAAACAAGGAAAATCATGAAAATCTCTGCTTGAACATTTGTAAATCCTTGAGTTTTTTTTTTTTAATTTTCTGAATGACATGGATCAAGATGAAATATCAAAACTGAAATTGTGGAACAATCCATTGTGGCCTATTAAACACAGCCCAAAAAATTTGGCAAAAGATGGGAGGGTTTTGTTGCAAGTCTTCTAAGTGTCTTAACTTCATCAATATGGACTAAAGGGATTGCTTCATCACTGTGATTACTGATAGAGAAAATTCTGGAATGATGAAAACCTGAGTATTGGACTTAGTTTGGTAAAGTGCCAGAAATTTGGCAGTTAGATGAAGTTCGAAGGTATATGAGACAAAAATATCTTATTTACCATATAAATTCATCCCATAGACATAAAACATGGTATGACTAACCTATGGACCTAAATCATGGTCTGACTAAGGAGTCACTTATTATACAATAAAACTTTGAGCAATCTTGTCTAAATTAATTTTATGTTTGGATTATTCCCTGTTTCCAGCTTCCAATAGAATTTGCTTAGCTCAATGCAAGAACTAGATGCCATGAATCTACTTTTGGAAAATATCAATATTGTTGGGTAATAGAACAATCTACACTTTATGTGCTGCAATCTGTTTGCCGCTAAACAACATTACTAATGATGAATAATTGGCTCTAAACTGAAATTACCCAATGACTAAATGACTATTACCTGGTTTGATCATTCCAGGTGTTTCTTGAAATCTTTGATGATCGAGGAGATCTGCTGATAAAATATTGTGTCTAAAGAGGCTAGAAGTGTTGTGCTACGGAGAAAAATGGGCTCGGGGGATGAAAATACACATGCTAGGCCCTCAAAACCAACTGCTTCAACTCAGGTTCTCCCTCCAACCCCCCCAATCTCTTTCTCTCTCTTTCTCATGGTTTAAAGTATCTCCGATACCGATACGATACCCTCCGATACGTATCTTAAATTTAGCCGACTGATACGATACATGGAGTTTTTAAAATCCTTTCGTATCGATATATACCCTACGATACATACCGATATGCACCAATACACTATTGATACGTATTGATACTTTATGAAAAATATAAAATCGAGGTGAAATATACGTTTCGATATGTATCAGTACATATCGGTGAGTATTTGTATGTATCGATCGGTATGTATCGATGAGTATCAGTACGTATCGATGAGTATCGGTATGTATCGATCAATACGTATCGGTGAGTATCGGTATGTACTGATACAGTGCGCTACGGTCATATAATGGCCAAGATGGGTATTTTTTCAAAAAACACGATTTTTTGAGGGGTTCTTGTTCCAAAGTTGCTGTCAGCCATATTTCTCTCTAACTAAAGTGGAAAGGAAGGTTGGGAATAAGGATTTAACATTTATGGGATAACTACAAACATTGAATTCTTAGTGTGATACCCTCAATTTAGTGTTTATATATAATACATGTTATCAATAGCTTTTTTTAATAAATTTTTTATGCAAAAGTGTTTAAAAAGGTGTTTCATATCCATTTATGTGCATATCTTTAGCGTATCTTAACGTATCTCCGATATGATACGATACCTTCGGATACGTATCTTAATTTTGGTTGACCGATACGGCAACCGATACCAATACTTTAATCTCTTTCTCTCTCTCTCTTGCTCTCTCTCTCTCTCTCTCAATTTTCTTTTTTTGACAGTTCTTCCTTAATTTACAGGAGACACCTACAACGCCTTTGTATCCTAATTGGTCAAGTCCTTTGCAGGTTTCTGATGAAAATGTGTTGAGCTTACCTTCTTTTTTCTTTTCCCCCTGAATTATTTTATTCAGTGTCTGGTTGAATTCTTTTAGTAGCTCATGGCTTAGCCTTTTGAATAGGCATACTATGGTCTTGGTGCTACTACACGTCCCTTTTTCACCTCACCTGTTTCTTCTTCTCCAACTCCCCATCCTTATCTTTGGGGAAGTCAGGTGAAAATTTCCATCCATCTGAGACTATAAAGTGAACTTCATGTTTATATCATATGATTTGAAAGGAGAAAGATTCTTATTTGCTTTTCCTTCACGTCTTTCAGCATGTAATACCACCATATGGTACTCCACTTCCATATCCTGCTCTATATCCTCATGGAGGACTTTACGCTCATCCTAACATGGCTATGGTGAGCATGATCTCCTTTTGACTTATTTTACATTTTTCTTGTTATGTTATGATCTCATTTAATACCTGATGTCGGAATCCATTATGCTCTTCCTCTCTCTCTCTCTCTCCCCTGTTCCCCCCTTGTTTTCCTATTAAGATTTCAAGAAATGTTGGAAGACTACTTGTCTAGTTCCTCTTTTTCATTAACTATTTGTTGGAAGGAGAAATAATAGAAACTACCATTATGCCTTGGAAGGGCACTTATTAATTTCTGACAATAATCTGTACCTGTGCTTCTCTAAGCTTTTCTCTGCAGTCTCAGGGTGCACCACCAACAGCTGCAGAGGTGGAAGGAAATGCCCCTGATGGAAAAGACCGGACTTCAACGAAGAAATCAAATGAAAGTTTGGGAAATACTGGTGGCAAGCCTAGAGAAAGAGGGAAGGCTGCTTCTGGTTCTGAAAACGATGGTCCTTCATCAAGGTGGTTTAGTTTGAACTTCTGTATATGAGGCTTCAACCTAGATTTCTATTTGCCATACTCTGTTTTATGTGCTTTTATCAACTAACTTTTGAAATTACTTTCTTTGTAAATATAAGTAGTGCTGAAAGTGGAAGTGATGGTACATCAGCTGCAAGTGATCAGAATACTAACCAGCAAGTATGTGTTTGCTTTCTTTTTAATATTTTTCAGTTGTTGATTCCTTTCTTCAGGCTAAAGAAATTGGCTGATATAACTGGCTTTGGCGCGGCTGCGTGTACAAATCTGAACCCATCTTATTAAATAGAAGATTGAAAGCTTTCATTGACTAGGCATGTCAAATTTGACAACTGTGCGAGATATTTCTGTCTGTTTAAGGCTCCCCGTGGCTGCCAGTGCTTCAGCAGCTATCAATTTCTTACTCATGTTAAACTTTTCTTGCCAAATTCTCAATGTGATTCTTCTCTTCAGGAGCTTACTGGGAAGAAGAAGAGGAGCTTCGACCAGATGCTTGCAGATGGTACCATTCTCATCTGAAGTATTTTCACTCTACCTTTTATTAATTAAATGTATTAGTTTTGTTACTTGAAGGATTCTCTCAGGTGCAAACGCACAGAACGCCAACACGGCTCAATACAGTGGTGCAGCTGTTGAATCATCTTTCAGTGCAAGGGAGCAACCGGCTACAAATGTCCAAGTTTCGGTGCCAGGAAAGTCTGTGGTAGCTATACCTGCAACTAATTTGAACATAGGAATGGACCTTTGGAATACATCCTCTGGAGGTGTGCCCATGAAGACTGGATCAAATGCATCTGGTGTCTCACCAGCGGTGGCTCCAGCACCAGTGGTTGGACGGGAGGGGTTTGTAGCTGAACACCTCTGGATTCAAGTAAGAGATCTATTTGCTGCATTATGCATTTTATATGCAGTCATGTCTTCTATTTGGGCTTCTATTCTATTTTTTTGGCACCTATAACATGCACTTCACAACTTCCCATTCGTGTAATCAGTTGTAATCACGCATGATTGAGCCATCTTACAACTTTCCCTGATCTTGTCATTCGTTGCTCCCCTAAGTTTCTGACATTGCTTTAAATTATATTTTTCCAGTATGAATCATTCATTTGGATTCTAACCTTTCTGCTCTTGTCACACATAAATTGTACCATCTGTATTATAGCTGCACATGTTTTATATATATATTTTTTATTGGTTGCCCCACATTTTGCTCCAAAAGTACACCACTGGTCATATTAGTGTAAACCAAAAATTTCCCTTGAATTTAACAATGTACTCTGATCACTCAGCTCTCTAAATGCATCTCTCAGCTCTCATATCCATCCACCGTAGGCTATTTACCTATTTCTATAGGTAACCCTCTTTTCATTCTGGTCCCCTCCTTATGGATGGTTGAACTAAGATTAAGACAATGGCTGCTTTAGGATGTATATTGTTTATCGAGCTTAACCAATCCTTTGTTTCTACACTATGGTACTTTTTCTTTTTTTTTTTATGTACCACCTTACAACGTTACATTCCATAAAATCTGTTTTAGTTCAGCAACTATATATTTTTATTTGGCCTTTATACTCCATCCATTTCCTTCTATCAAAACTGTATTATACATTCTGGAACCTTCAGCTATCTATGCATACTCAGCACATTTGTAAATAAGGCAAAGAGATAGGAACTTATGTTGACCATTGGTGCAAAGTTAATGTGATTGGAAACTTGTCATTTTTCGTCCTTTTTTTTTGGGTTATCAAAACACCGATTTGGGGCCTTGGCAACTCAATTGGTTGCCCTGTTACACCTTCATGATACATTGACATTTGTCAAAGCTACAGGTTTTCATGAATCCTTTGTGAGTCGAGGCTTCATGGTTTGCATGAATCCTTCGTCGTCGTTTTTTGGGGTCCTCTGGCCAACTCATTTTTTCCAAAGGGTCCGTGGAGGTGAATCCACTACAGTATACATGTGGATCAATGGAATACGTACTCTAGGAAAAGGTCAGTGAAAAAAATAACCGTTTTCTGATCCAAATTTACATGTACGGATACTAGTGTTCTGAAAGTATGGACACATTGTAGGTCTTTTCTTTTTCTTTTTTCGAAGTTAAATGTCCATCTTTAGGGTGGTTTTTTTTTTATTTATTTTTTATTTTTTATTTATGTGTGAGGTGAGGGCTAGCTGTATTTAATGCAGGGTAATTTATAGCGCCACCCCCTAGAGAATGCCACTATTAGAGAGACACCCCTTGTTTGCGTTCACACCCCCTACCGTCAGTCTCTGTTAAGTGAGGCTTTGAAATGACAATTTAACCTTTTTGAGTAAAACACATATCTCCATCCTGCAGAGAAAGTCATTGAAAATTTGAGAAAGGTCGAGGAGATCGGAATCGGGAACAGAGGGCTTGCGTGGCCTTCCACTCTCCACAGCGAGCTCTCTGAGTCTGAAATCGATAATGGATTCCGACAAGTACTCAGAGACGGCGGCGGAGGTGGAATTTCTGTTAGCAACAGCAGGAAATGAACAAGAACATTGTGCTGTCACTTAACCCCAAGTTCAGTGAACTACGAACTTTAACCTTACGTCAAAATAAAACACAGCTTCAGGATAATGCGGTTGAGACCATTGCAAACTTCTGCCATGATCTGCAAGACTTGGATCTCAGCCAAAGCTTCAAGCTCACTGATCGCTCCTTATATGCATTAGCTCATGGATGTCCTAACCTTACCAAGCTCAGCATCAGTGGTTGTTCGGCCTTGAGTGATGCTGCCCTTGCATATCTTACTGGCTTCTGCAGAAACTTAAAAGTTCTTAAATCTTTGTGGATGTGTAAGAGCTGCATCTGACAGAGCTCTGCAGGTACATGGTATTCTGTCTTGAACAGGGAATGATATTTTAGGTTCTTTTGCCTCTGAACATGTGGGGTCTTTATTCACTCATTTTTCTCCCTGTGCAGGCCATTGCTTGTAATTGCAATCAGTTACAGTCTTTGAATCTGGGTTGGTGTGAGGGTGTAACTGATGGAGTGATGAGGCTGGCACTTGGATGTCCAGATCTGAGGGCCTTGGTCTTGTGTAGTTGTGTCCTCATAACAGGTGAGCAAAACCTGTCAGATTTGCTAATGGGATGAATGTTAAATATTTCAATGTTTATATGTGGGCCTTTATTCCTTTCATCTAATGTTGGCTTTGAATTCTTGACCTGTTTACATATTTGATGCAGATGAGAGTGTGATAGCCTTAGCAAATGAGTGCCACCATTTGAGATCCCTTTGCCTGTACTAGTGCCGGTATATAACAGACACAGCCATGTATTCTCTGGCAAACAGTCGGGGTGAAGAGCAAGCATGACCTATGGGAATCTGTGGAAAATGGATACAACGAGGATGAAGCGCTCATGAACCTAAATATCAGCCAATGCACAGCTCTGACTCCTTCAGCCGTTCGGGCTGTGTGCCACTCGTTCGCATAAATCAATCGACCTGGAGTCCTCTGGACTTTAGAAGCAGTGGGAGAAGAGATTGTGGTGGAGTAGCGAATCTGCTTTGTTGAAGGAAGTTCCTTGGAGCTGGAATCTCCTGCTAGCGAAACCATGGCAGAGGGAGGCCAGTCCAACCGACCTGAGAGAATTGTTCCAGTGGAGAAGAAATGGAAGCATAGAGTGAAAGAAAGCCAGGGTATTTTGGTCTTTAAAAAAAAAAAAAAAAACCAACTGATATCAGCATTTAAGGTATATTCTGTAACAGAGACTGACGGTCGGGGGTGTGAACGCAATTTGGTATTAAGCAGGGGGTGTCTCTCTAATAGTGGCATTCTCTAGGGGGGTGGCGCTGTAAATTACCCTTTAATGTATGTGTGATTGCTATTCTCATTTTAATTTACTCTGTTCCAATTTGAGGAATATTGGCTGTTTTGAGGTACTTGTATCTCGTCTTTTGAATCTCTTTTGATGCATATTTTACAATTATTTAATCCGGTAGGTGGGGGGGGGGTTCACTTGTCATCTTTTGTTTCCCCATCCCATTGGTTTTTGTGACCATCAGTACATCTACTCAGCTTCAAAATTTGAATTTTTTTTTAATGAAGTCATATAGACATTTTTGGGTGCTTCTTCTTTCAATATTTACTTGGTTTTAATTTTATCATTTTACTTTCACTGACTTGTAACTTTTACTTGGCAAGGATGAACGTGAACTGAAGAAGCAGAGGAGAAAGCAATCTAATCGGGAATCAGCTAGAAGGTCAAGATTACGTAAACAGGTGTTCATTTATTTTTTTAGTCTAATAGCCTGAAATTTTCCTCTTCTTTTCCTCTTCATGTTTTTGTCATTTTTTTTCGTACTCATCTCGCCCTAAATAAAGATCCCTCTCTCTCCTGTTAACCCAACAGTGTGCAAAAATAATTTCCTTTTTGAAAAATGATGAAGTTGGTCCCTCTTTGTAATGCAGTGGTGATCTCGAACCAGTGAGATCCAGTGGGAGATAAGCTTGCAACAGGATCACGCGTAAGGAATAAAACCAGAATTCAAATAATTTTAATAAAAAAGAATCAAGTAATATGGTTCATACAAAATTTTGATCATAGGCTCTAATTGGGTGGGGGAATATAATATCATGATTTAGGAGTTAGGACTGATCCAGTGGTCAGATTCTTAGAATCTGATGATTCCCACTTGAAGAAGGAATCCTCAAATCTGAGAATCAATAGAAGGTTCAGACAAACCAGGTTAGAGATTTATTTCAATACCAAATAACAAGCCTAGTGATAGTCAGAAATCTGCGAATTGAGATCAGACTTAAACATAGTTTTCAAGGTGATGCCTTGATCACCTTGACGCACCCTTCAACGCCTCGGATCACCTAAACACCATGGCAACTATGGAATTAAAAACAGAATTTGAAAATTGATTAAACTGAAATCAGCTGGTAGTAGGAAAACAGGAAACAGGATTCAAGTTTGAATTTTGAAAATGTAAGAATGTTCAGAACAGAAACCCATTGCTTGCTGGCATTCTCTAGGGGTACCTTCTGAAATTCTTAAATTGACTCATAAAATTACTCCTAATCGCTCTCTTATACCGACTTAAAGCAAGTAGGCTTAAAACAGAACTCTTAGAAGCTATCAAGTATCCTAATCTAACTACTAATCCCGTATACTAACTTTAACCCCACTTTATAAGCTTACAAATTAGGCCCATTACATCTATAAACCAAAAAATAAAAAGTCCAAGGATTGTACCCAACTGTGGGCCAAAATAAAGTCTTCCAAAGCCCAATTGGCTTGATTTGACACCCCTAACTGCATCACTTTGATTGTAGCATCTGCTGAAAAATCAGTAGTGTTGATTGACCTGAATGAGAATTAATCTTTGATTTAAAATGGTGACATCTACTCTGGTGGTGTAATGTAGGACTAGATTGGACACCCAACTCGACCCAAAACTGCAGGAACTTTTAAACCAAAGAACAACCATAACCAACACAAACCTTAATATAGCTAATCAGATTACAATAAACAGCAGGACAAACCAGAGGACAGAAGTAGAACAATTCAAGCATATAAAAAAATACTTCAGATCTGGAACAGTGATGTATCGACCTCAACAAGACAGTGCTATTGGTTAGATCAGCATAAACAAATCACAGGGATTAGCAAGGGTATCAACTAGGTTCACTCCACCTTATAAACATAAACCACTTGTCAAAAGATCAACAGAAAATAAACCACACTAGTCGACCACCATTCTGGTCACTACAGTGCACTAGGAGACAGAAATCAATTAACACAGATCAGCCCTATCGATCTCAGAGTTTCAGAATTTCTGTAGCTGAATAGAGGTCAGGAAAAACAGAGGCTTAGTGGTCCAATAACAGAGGCTGAACCATGAACAACGGCTACCAATTTTAATGCATCAATAGCTGGAACATTCGAACCAGAATTCTGGACAGAAGTGGGTTAGAACAGAGATTGACCAGATTAGAGAGATTTAATATATCAAACAATCCCCTGGCCTGATTACTCTAAAATTGGAATCGATTCTTTCTTTCAGCAGGGGTAACACTCGACCAGAAATTCAAAGCCATCAGATGGCTGGTCCCTTAGATCAGTACAGGTCGGTGGAGAAAATCTGGAACTCTTAAAACCCAGAAATTGCAGAAAGTTCAGATTACTTACCTGATATGCTGGTATTCTGAACAGTAACAGATGCTTGAAATAAAATTTGGAAAGAAGAAAGATAAAACTTGAAGAGACCACTCGGACTTCACGCTGCAGAGTGTTGAATGGATCAAACACCACTCCCTTCCACTGTGATAAAACACACAACACACTCATAAGAGCAAACAGCAACATAGCTTCTTTTCATTCATTAAATCGTCTGACTCCTAATGAGAGTCCTTCCTTAATTTATAATAATGATGGGGGTTACATAAAATAGAAACTAACTTTAGTTTTCAAAAACTGAAATAGGAAACTAAAAATTAGAAACTCACCTAGTTACTAAAACTGAAAATAGAAACTTACAAAATAGAAAGTCCTTTAGATACGAAAACTGAAAATAGAAACTAACTTATGACTGAAAATTAGAAACTGACTAGGTACTGAAATTAGAAAGTAAATAACCTCATCTAAAAAGGAAACTAAAGAAAAAGGAAACAAATCAGTGAATCCCATGTGCAACCTTAGAACCCCTAGTTTAGACCCATAAAAGTGGCCCAATACACTCCAAACCACATGGACTGAAGGCCCAACACATATATAACACAACCCTAGGCTTATTCCTAATAAAGAAAGCCTAGTTTGGTGAAGAATCTGCATCATGGTGATTCCTAGATGCTATTGTGTAGGGGTGCCAATTTGGTCGGTCTCTTTGGGACCAGATCGCAGCAGACCAGACCTGATCAGCGGTCCTATCACAATTCTGAAACCAAATTTTTATTTGGTAAAGTTTCTCCGGTTCCTAGGTGGTATTGGGTAATCAGTTCACTATTGGGACAAGACTGATTAATTGACCAGAATATGTGGGAAAAGTGAGGAAAAAATGAAACATGAACAAAATTTATGCAATGATTTGGGTTTTGATCAGGCTTTAATCGGGTTTTGGTTCAACTGGGTTCTAATGGGTCTGATTGGGCAAGAACGTCGGTTTTATTGGTCCTTTTACTGAAACTGACTGATTATTTGAAAATTTCTTTAGACCTAAACTGAAACCAGACCAATTAATGAACTAGGCACTCCAGTCTCAGGTTTAGTTGGTTGAGCTCAGTTGGGTTGGTCTCTTGATTGACACTGTCACTATTATGTAGGCCTGGCTTCTAATTTATCATGTATGCATTTTTTTGTGGTTAGTTATTATGTATGCTTCTGCTGTAAGATCTTGTACATTCGTGTTTTTAGCTTTATTTCATTTAGTTTTTTATTTTGAAGTAAATGGACATCTTGTCCTCCTTTGATCAGGAAAAGTTAATCAATATTTTCATACAATAGATTATGGTCTCAAATAGAGCTGATTGGAGGGAAAGGATCCATGTAGTCGACCCCTTGGTTGGGTTAAGGCTGAGTTGTTGTATTTTCATACAATAGAGAAGTGGTTTTCCTGGATTCCCCATTTACTAATACATATCAGAATATGAGTTCATTGCTATCCTAAAATACTTAAGATGGTTTAAAATAGGATGCTAGCTTGATCTTTCTTTCATTTAGCTGTTTATTGGAGGTAGGAATACAATTGGAGGAGAAGATTCCTCCATCATGATGTTCTTCTCTTTCAAAATTTCCCAAAGTTTGCTATTTTCTTTTCCTTTTCTTTGGGGAGCTAGGACAGGGAGTCACTGAATGGCAGGGAATTTTTTCTTCTTTTCTAAATGTGGTTGGACAAAACCATGGATCAAGTACACTGATACAATATGGACCGATACGTATCAACATTGACCATGTCAATACGGTACAGAACCGTGACAAAAATTTTATTTATAGAACTGATCAGTATCTATACAATCTAATATGGTACCGATAAAGACTATCCAGTCGATAAACAGGCTACCAAAACCCAGAAATCCCAGTTTTTTAAACAGAACTTCTTACTACTATGATTGTTTGGTCAAAACCTTATTGGATTCAATCTGCACGCAAAAATGGCATAGGAGGAATTATTAGACAAGACAAAATTTGCATTAAAGCTCATAAAAGTGGAGATCGAACATCTAAGTTGTGGGTCGAAGTATGTAAAAAAAAAAATGATTTTTTGTTTTGCTTGAGGCTTGGTATTTCTTCTTGTTTTTGCCAAGTATCACATCTAAACTGAAGAAGCGGACCTAGATTTGATCATCTTGAATGATTTGTGATCTATAATGTATATTTTCTGCTAAGTAATTATTAATATTTAATAGTTACATACTACTTCAGATTTGTTTAATATGTTACTAGTAGAGTACTAGTATGAGCTTTAATGCAAATTTTCTAATTTCAATATCGGATCCATGTAGCCAACCCCATTTAGTTGGGATAAGGTTTTGGTTGTTGTTGTAGAGTACTAGTATGGAGTCGATCCGCATTCATATCCGTTAAGGGGTATCCGTGTCCGGTCAAGGAATATCCAGATCCAATCACATCCGATTTGTAACCGATCTGTTTACATCCTTAAATTGGTTATCGTTTTAAGTATATTACTTAATACTTAGTATTATGTTTATGCTTGCATGTGGCTTGCTTGGTTTGAACATTTAGGGATCACTTTAAGACAATATGCTAATACACTAACAGATTTTTCTTTTTCAAATATTCTTGCTTATTATTATTATTTTTTTATTACTTATTAATTGGTTTGATATTGCACTTGCCAATGAAAATTTGAATCACATAGATGCCATGAAGATGGATAACCTGACATTGGTTTTAACCTATTAATATATTTAGTTTTTTTTTTATTGCACAATACTTAAAACACATGTTGTGGATGTATATAAGGATATACATGTATATGTTAAGCGTATCTAGTGTCTCCCTGGCATGTCTTTGAAATGCATCTTAAAACCAGCTTTTTAATACACTGCCTGATACCAATACTTGACACCTTGGACAAAAACAGTTCATGGTGGTGGCTTTATCCTTATACCATGAACAACAGCAAGAAAAACCAGAAGCGCATTGTTCCATTCTGTGTATTCCTTCTGTTAGACTGCTGACTTAACCAAAATGTCACTTGGGATGCATGGAGGTTTAGTAATCTTTAAACTTATGACTTTTTAATAACGTTATATTGCCAAGTGTGAGTCCATTGTTCCATTCTGTGTGTGTGTTAGTGTGATGAATTTCGTCATGTTCTTTCCCAGGCTGAATGTGAAGAGCTACAATCGAAGGTGGAGGCACTGTCGAATGAAAATAATGCACTCAAAGATGAGCTGAAAAGGCTTGCTGAGGAATGCACAAAGCTGACATCTGAAAATAGTTCCATAATGGTTTGATTTTATATACTCCTTTTTTTTGGGTTTATTGATATTTTCTTTTCCCAGTAACTTTTCTAGTTGTCTTAGTCTTATATTTATCTCTTTTGTGATTAGATTAACTCTGCAGTGCTGATTATAACCTTTCTTCAGACTATACTCTTAACGATTCATGTCTACTCAGAGTTTCCATAAAGCCTATTGTCTCATACTTTGTTTATATATTTTAAATGTGCATTCATTACTTAATAAACAACAAGGGAAAAAGGTTCACCAACTGTTTGCTTGAGAAGATCCTATATAAGGGGGTCACCTATTTGAGTTTTTTTTTTTTCCTTTTCTAGGGGGGTGGGGGGGGGGGG
>NC_056563.1:21082938-21101241 GCF_013358625.1 Macadamia integrifolia | reverse complement strand
CCCCCCCCCCCCCCCCTTTTTTTTGATAGATAGGGAGGGGAAGGTAATAGCCAAAGGGCTCAAACTGAAGACCTCCTGGTGAGCATGGGCTTTGCGTACTATAGCTACACCAGCTACGCTAGGCAGTTGTTGTAGTTGCCCTTTCATTGTTGCAGTTATATGTCTGACTCCGAGATTTGGCCACATTTCAAATTTGGTGAGTGAACTCAACTATATGGATGGCCACCATGTTTTGGGCTTTTTCCCTTGTACACTTTTCAGCATGTTTCAAATTATTGGCTTTCCACTATGGTTTAACGTTCTATTTTGGTTTCCACCAAAAAAAAAAAATCTATTTTTGTAATTATGATGAATAGCTCACTTTATTAAATGAAGGGAAAATCAAGGCATAATATATATATATATATATATATAAGGGTAAAGTTACCATTCACTAAGGTAATGTAAAAGTCACCAGCATCACATGGCAAAAAATGGACGACTTGGCTGCTTGGGCAGTTCCATGTTATAGAGGGCCATACACTTGTCTCATGGGTAATGTTCCAGCCTAATATGTGTTTGTAATAGGGGTCAAAATATGGTTCAAAGCTACAGAAATTTACAAGAATGCCATATATGTCTATTATTACTAGTGGTGACATTTCTAATTTTCTTTTTAAAATTTGGACATAACTTTGACCCATACAAAATGCTCATCTTGGGTTGAATTTTGACCAAATGAGATTGGGTGGGGGTCCTTTATAACATAGACTTACTCATATTTCCACCAATTGCTTACCAAGTGGTAATGTGAACTTACAAGGTTCATTGATGTTAGTGAACATTAAAACACGAGGTAGACTGTTCTTGGGCTGAAGTTTACCTCATGAGATAATGAGATTACTTAAAATTTGCATTGAATGAATACCTGAATCATCCAATCAGTAGATGTTTTGGATCCTGAAATCTGATTGTAGATTGCTAGTTGAAGGGGTGGTCCTATGGACAATCTTCTGAGAGATGGTCCTTGGTCCTAGCAATCCACTAAATCTTCGGACTCTGGAGCTTAACCTAGGTTTGCCTCTAATCCATATCAGAGCTGTGATCCTGAAAATGACTATCTATGGAGTCTACAGACTGAGTTGGAAATGGACAAAGTACTTTTAAGAGAAAACCATAACAATGGTTATAAAACTCAAAAGGGAGATTCACTTTTTAGATGTCAAAATACCCATTTTTGTGAGTATTGATGTAGTCGTCATTAATAGATACTATATGCTGGAACAGGAGGAGCTGACTCGTTTGTACGGACCAGATGTTGTGGCTAATCTAGAAACTAAATTTATGAAGACGGTTATCAATTCTGTACACGGTGGAGGCGGCGATGTACAAGATACTTCAAGGGGAGGTGGCTCAGTTTCTTGTCAGAAGGAAGGGAATTTCTTTTACTCTAGTGGGAAGCTTGATTCAGGTTCTAATAAACATGAGACAATCCTTTTTTATAGTACTAATTTATAGAGCCTTAACCCTTCTCTGTTCGACGGACTGACTTGACTTAGTATTTAGCATCTTGTCAAATCCAGGAAACTATGTATATGTACATTGTTGTAAAATCAAACTGGGGATTAGAAGTTTTACTGTTATGGACTAATGGTTATGTGATAAGATTCCTTTCTTTTGAAGAGAGTTGTGTTTTGGTAGATTTTTTATTGGTAGGATTGCTATTTATTTATGGGATTTTGAAGAAGGATCAAATCCTTCTTTGTTTAATCCCATGATAAAATATTCTCTCTGGTCATAACTTATTAGTTTACGAGAAATAGAAGCAAAACATGATTTCAAGATTAGATAAAGGTTGGGTTGTGGGAATTGAAGGATGGATTCCTCGAGGCCATGGGAGGGATCAAAGACAGTGAGAAGAATAAGTAACAACAGTTTGCAGTATGATAATTGGAATATGTTGACGTACTCCTGCAGATTTTGAGTTTATGATTTCTTCTCTGAGTCTTCTTTTTCCTCCTGTTGTGATCCTGGAAGCTTTCCCTGTGTCTTGGAGGGGGGTTTGGCTTGAAGCAGTCAGTACTTTAGTACTGTGAAGTGGATTGGGTATTGGTGTTTGGGGCTTTAGAAACAACCAGTGTCTTTGACGAACAGATCATCTTCAATTACTGATGAAGTTCTAGGGAATGTCTTTATATTTATAAGGATCATTGGGCGCCTTCTCTTCTAAGAGGAAAGACCAAACTCAATTTGATAGTTTGGTTAATATGAAGATTGGATTGGTAATTTTGAAAGCTGAAACTCAATTTAATTTGTCCGGTAATTTAACCTCGATTTTTTTGGCCTATACGATCTCTGTTAGTACTTTAGATCCATCCAAAGAAAGGCTTTGATCTCTCAAGGCAAACTAAAGATCGGACTATCATGAACAGTGTCAATTGGGAAGAGGCAAAGATTTAATTTGTTTCCCATATATGAGACAAGTAGTCAAGAATGTGGATTGCAGCAAAAGTCACAACAACCACAGCCTTATCCCAACTAAATGGGGTCAATTATATGGATCTTTGCGCTCTAATTAGTTCTATCCAAGTTCATACTTAATACAAGGCACAAGTCATGTATGTCTTTTCTTGCCGCTTCTAGGATCTTAGGTTTGCCTTTGAAATTTTTTGTTCCTTCAATCTGAATCAAATCACTCTTCCGTAGAGGAACATTTAAAGGCTTTTGTTGAACACAGCTATGCCACCTCAAATGTTTTTGTCATTTTTATCATGTATTAGAGGTACTCTCAAATCAATCTAATATTATCGTTCTTTGCTTTATCCTCCTAGTTTTGCCACTTCCATTTCAACATCTACAAGATGCTTCTTAACACTGAGTTTATTTATACAATGCTTCTTCACTACCGAACATTTTGCACCATACATTTTAGTAGGTCATATGATTGTCCAATATATATATATATACATATATTTTAAAGATTCAAAGGAATACGTCAATCGCAAAACACTTCGAACGCACCTTTCCACTTCATCCATCATATTTTAATTCTTTCTTAAACATCATCCTCTTTATCACCTACTTTATTTATGTTTGAGCCTTTATATCTAAAATAATCATTTTGTAGATCTCCCTCTCATCAGTTTCACCACCACATTATCCCATCCTAGCTGGGAGGAATGTGAACAACTCTTTCCATCTGCATATGTCGCCACAAAAGAATTTGATTACCACAAGAATACCATTTATTTAAAAAAAAAAAGAAAAACTCCAGAACTCTAGATGTGTAAATCAAGCAGCTTGAAAATGAAAAAGAGGATTGAGAGAACAAGTGTTTAACAAAATGAAACACAGAGGTCGGAACTAGGGGTGTCAATCGGTCGGGCTGGTTCGGTTTTGGTCGGGCTTAATCGGGCTTGAAGACTTTCGAAGGCTACACCGTGTCCGCCCATTTAACTAATCGGGCTTAGTTATTGAGGGCATGGTACACTTTATATTCGGTCGGTCGGTCGGTCTCGGGCTATAATCAGGCTTTAGTCGGGCCTTAACCGGGCTACGGACATGTTTAATGTTAAACGGGTTTTAACCGGTTTTTAAACAGGCCCTCTTTAAAATGTGCTCTTATATTCCGGCCCACTCATGCAAGCCCAAAAAAATGACAATAAATCAATAAATGATACCAAATATTAGGGGTGTCAACCGGTCGGGCTGGTCCGGTTTCGATCGGGCTTGAAGACTTTCAAAGGCTACACCGTGTCCGCCCATTTAACTAATCGGGCTTAGTTATTGAGGGCATGGTACAGTTTATATTCGGTCGGTCGGCCTCGGGCTATAATCGGACTACTTTAATCGGGCTTTAGTCGGGCCTTAATCGGGCTACGGACATGTTTAATGTTAAACGGGTTTTAACCGGTTTTTAAACGGGCCCTCTTTAAAATGTGCACTTATATTCCGGCCCACTCATGCAAGCCCAAAAAAATCAAAATAAATCAATAAATGATACCAAATATAACCATTATTTAAAATGTGAACATGTCTTTACTTTTTAGTTTTTATTCTTTAATTTGGGGGGGGGTAAAATAGGTATTCTACAATCATTAAAAGGTCAGACCAAGTCGGTGCACAATAGGCCGGTCTCGGTCGGGCGTTATTCGATCTGTCTCAGTCGGGCGCCCGACGGTCTAAGTAGCAAAACCGAGACCGACCATTTATAAATGGGCCGGGCTCAAGCCCGGCACATTTAATAAACGGTCCGGGCCGGACCGATCTATAAACGGTCGGTTTAGGTCGATTTAGTCGGCTCGGGCCACGAATTGACACCCCTACCAAATATAACCATTATTTAAAATGTGAACATGTCTTTTACAGTTTTTATTCTTTAATTTGGGGGATAAAATAGGTATTCTACAATCATTAAAGGGTCGGGCCAAGTCGGTGCACAATAGGCCGGTCTCGGTCGGGCATTATTCGGTCGGTCTCGGTCGGGCGCCCGATGGTCCAAGTAGCAAAACCGAGACCGACCATTTATAAACGGGCCGGGCTCAAGGCCGACACGTTTAATAAACGGTCCAGGCCGGGCCGGTCTATAAACGGTCGGTCCTTGTCGGTTTAGTCGGGCCGGGCCACGAATTGACACCCCTAGTCGGAACACAAGAAACTAAAGATATAAGGGGGCACATCAGCGCATGGCCACAAAGATGCTCAAGCAGGATTGTCACAGAGAAATTCTTTGCCCTTTATGGTATCAATTCCCTCAATATCGAACCAGAAACTGCTCTCGCACTCTGCAATACAGTGGCTTTCAGGAGAAAGAGTTCAGAAGAAATTGAGACTCGCTGTGTTGTGGTTCTTTTGCAAAGAAAGAAATGCAAGGTAAGTAGAAGCTTTGGAGGAGTTCCTTTGGTTGAACTTTAAAGCAATTAGCCAAGTTTTTGTAGTTAATTCAATCCACTTCCACTTTTATATAAATATATATATATATATATATATATCTATCTAGGGAAAGAGGATGAAGTACAGAATTGGGGCTTTACTTGAGCCATTTCCATTTGACTGAAAAGTAAAAATAATATCAATCAAATGACACAAAACTATTCTAGAATTTCAGATGGCCTGATTGGTTTGATGACTACAAGAAGGTGATCGACTGATTCAACGTCCACAATTTCCAGTGACTATTACCACTATTTCCAGGTGTTCCTTCAGTCAAGATAGAAGGGGCGATGAGATCGTGAATCTGGAGAGGCAAGGAACTACCACATAGAGACTATTTTAGTTACTTGGGTCAATCATTAGCAAAGATGGGGGGTATAGAAAATGATGTGTCCCACATAATTAAAGTTGGATGGATGAAGTGGAGAAGTGTGTCGGGAGTATCATGTGACAAATGTATGTTGGTTAAACTCAAGAGAAAATTCTACAAAACAACAATATGACCGGCCATAATTTATGGGTTAGAATGTTAGGCAGTCAAGAAGAGTAATTTGAATAAGTTGAGAACAGCAGAGATGAGGATGCTATGTGGGATGTATGGAAAGACCAGGAGGGGTAGAGTAATTTGTAATAGAAACAAAGTGGGGGTTCGCTCCGATTCAGGCCAAGCTCCGTGAGAGCTGGTTGAGATGGTATAGCCATGTTCAACGAAGACCTATGAATGACCCAATAGGGAAAAACGACTAGATTCATATAGTGAGGGCCAGAAGAAATAGGGATAGACCTAAAATGACTATTAACGAAATGGTTAGGAAATATATGTAAATGGTAGAATTAGATTCTAGTATGATCGCAAATAGACTGTTGTGGAGGACAAACACTAGCGTAGCTGTCCCTTTATAGGGAATGTTCCTGGAATGCTGTCTATTTTACTGCTAAGTATCGCCTTTTAATTCCGTATGCACTTTCTTTTATTTTGCTTTTCTTTTACTCTGATATGTATTGGATCCATGTAGCCGACCCCATTAAGTTAGGATAAAGTTAATGGTGGTTGTTGTTGTTGTTGTTGTTGTTTAGATGGCTGAGTAATTGATCAGATTCCGATGGGTAACTGAGAAGGTATATGAGTTTCAGATGGACTGTTCTCCAATATCTGGCCAGGTACCAAAATAGTCAGTCATTTAATATTATAAACCAATTAGAAGAGGTTTTAAGAACCACCATTAAGAGAGCAAGTGCTGTACCTACTCCAGAATCTTTTGATCCTTCTCCAGTCAGTTGCATATGGAGTTTTTAGCATCACTAGATTTAGATTTGCATATTCCAAAACAGGGAAAAAAAAATAAAAAAGATACCGAATTATGGAACTTGGAATTCCTGGTCCAGAGATTCAGAAAGGTGATGATTTTAGTGTCCACAGCCACTCTACTTCCATCTCCAGTTTTCCAAGACAAAGTGTTGAAAGTGAAGTTAATGGATTCTTTTAAGCCTAAACGAATGAGCTTACTGTTGTGATTTCTTCCTTACAAGCACAATATATATAAACTGGATGAAACATGCAGATGGCCTTCACAAAGTCCAGATCAAATTTCAACCTGTCATTTTCAATTCAAGTAGATTCAGTACAAGAACCAGAGGGTCTAATACAGTGTGATATGCCGCAATACAAGTTTAAGAAAGAAAAAATAGAAGACCTCTCCCCAATAAAGCCCTATCATTTGTCTCCAGATATGCAACTTTATATCCTACATGGGAAGTAGGCAATTCTACAGAAACATCATACAAACTGAAATGAAACAGAATCTCACAAGGGGAGCCAACTCTTTTGGAAATTCAAACACATATTTCAGAGAGTTCTCAAAAAGTGAATGGTTTACCCGTCTTACTTTTTGGAGCATTTGCAGGAGAAGATCACTAAATGTGATAAATGGGGGACAACTGAATTTGTGTCTAGAGTGCCAGAAACAAGTTCTACCAATTTGAACCATCAGGGAAGGGTTTCAGCGCATCTTGTTTGCGGTTGACATAGAAGTTCACAACTGCTTTCATTCTCGGAAGCTTATCTGGATGGTAATTCACATGAATGATGACAGGCTTTAACTTTCTCAGCTTTGCGTCTTTCCTCAGAGTCTTGAAAAGGACTTTGCTGTTCATAAAGAGATAGAAATCCATAGTTCTCTTGGATGCGTGAAGTCCATCGTAGCCAGGGTGTGAGGGGAAAAAGAGCTCCTCATTGAAAGCTGCCTGGTCCCAAGGTTTTGGTTCCTGAGAAAGCCGGTTAGCAACACGATCC
This sequence comes from Macadamia integrifolia, assembly GCF_013358625.1. Taxonomy (NCBI): domain Eukaryota; kingdom Viridiplantae; phylum Streptophyta; class Magnoliopsida; order Proteales; family Proteaceae; genus Macadamia; species Macadamia integrifolia. Next base: position 21,094,037 of record NC_056563.1, on the reverse strand, counting down.
AGCAGCTCAATCGAAGGAATTGTAGGCCTTATATAAAAGAAGCCAGAGTTGTAAACCCATATTCTCATTGTATGTGCATATCGGGCCCAACCTATTGCAGGCTCATCGAAAACATCATTATAACCATAGGCTGTCATGTTATTATGGCCATCAGTCATGGACTCCACATCTGAATCCCGATATAGATAATTGAATGGATTCTGCAAGTATACAATATCAACATCTGAGAGAAGAACGCTGTAACCCAGCTGCAAGAACTCTCTCAAGATGCGGAACTTCAAACCTGAGACAGCATGGTTGCTCCCTTTCCTCGCGACCGAGTCAATGCCCTCATCAGGATCTCTTTTGTAAATGGGAACCTCCTTTGAATTGCAGAAATCCGCAATCTCATCATCCAGAGCAATTACTAAATAATTAGTTATACCAACTCTCTTGATGCTAGTGAACCAGACCTCCAACATGTCTTTCACATTGGAATTTGCCAATGCAACGATAAGCTCTCTTTGGACAGCTACTTTCTCAAGTAACTTAGCCAATCTTGGGTTCACAGATTCATCAGGAATGACAGTTGGATTGGTTCTTAAACCATTTACAGTACCAAATGGCCCAGCTTTATGCTTTCCACCCAGCACTTGGACCTGCTTCTCTGCCTGTTCTTTTGCTTGTTCAGCTAACCGAAGCTTTTCAGTTAATTCACTAACTTGTTTCTTCAACTCTGAGTTCTTCTGCGATGCTGAGACAAGGTCGGACTTCAACAAGTTGATCCGTTCAGAAGATTCACAGGGGAACAAACCAACCTAACAACAAAACAGAGGGGAAAACAACAATGGCAACCACAGATTGGTGAAAATTCCCACAAGAACCTAGAATTGTAGTTGCAAACAAAGCCATAAAGACGAATTTGACTCAACAAATTACTACATCATGTATCAATTTAGAATCGCAGCCCTCAAATTCTAAGTCAAGAAACTGAAATTGAAGTCAACATCTTCATTTCAAGCAAAATGTATAATGAAAATCTAAAGATCTCAAGAATATGGGACGCCAAGCACACCCAACAGCAGACCAAATCCTTAAAAATACAATTTTTATGGGTAAAACGGGGACCAGGAGTAGTGTGCATACCTGAAGACTGGATTTTCCAGCTCGACGGCCTTGAATTGTTGGATCGGAACCGAAAATCCCATGGGGGTACAAGAAGGCAAAGACGCATCCCAGAAGGATCCCGATGGCAATGGCGACTGCGATTTTCGATCCGCGAATAGATTGTCCGTTATTTCTCATCAGCGACCCCTCTCTGCGTCCCGTCATATCTTCGTATATGACGTTCCACACATCCAGAGAGAGGAACAGAGAATAACAAGAAAAGGAGAGACTTCTACTGTTACCTCTCTCTCTCTCTCTCTCTCTGTGTATCGGCTTGTGTGTTCCTCTGACCAGTCTTCAAATTGATGCAGTTTTTGAAACCCTACAAAAGAAGTTGAGGAGAAAAAGACAGCAAGCTCTTCCTCTCTCTCTCTCTCTCTCTCACAAAACACATCCAGAGAAAATTCCTTCAATCAGTAAATCAGTAAAGTAGAGAAAATCAGAAAGCTCTTCCAAAAACAAAAAAAAAAAGAGAAAATCAGTAAGTCACGGCATCATTTCCTATAAAAACAAACATAAATAAATGGGTACCTAGTAAATTTTTTTCTGTTTTTGGTAAATGGGTAGGTACGTAAGTAAATAGTGCAGTTATGACTTGGGAGTTGAGACTTAAAATTGCAGCCACCGTATTTATTGGGGGATTTTTCTACTCCCTTGTTATTTAAGAATTACTCATAATACTTCAATCTCTCATTGTAAACAAAATTCTTGCCAATCATGATTGCAAAATGTTTAATTTGGCCTATGGCTGTTTCCATGTAACAAGGTGGACACAGAAATTTAGGTGAAATAATATATATTTTTATCTTAATATAAAATATAAAAGATTGAGTTTTCCTTAAGCCATGGTAAAGGGTATCAGATACCCGTGGATTTTTAACAAACTTACTAAAATCCTAAAAAAGAGTTTGTGAACCGAGGATAGTGTGGTGAATCATGTGGAGGAAAAGTTTCTCCAAATGCCAAAAAGAACATAAAGTAATGTCAAACTTTACATATGATATGTGGTTGAATATTTAATCCTTGAACGAAGTATGATATTTAATTAAATAGGCCTATCATGTTATGCATGTTGGTTGATGTTCTTTGAGCTAGCGGGCTTGGTGAGCACACCAACCAGGGCACTGATCGAATTCATTACTCTGTGTGTGAGAGAGAGAGAGAGAGAGAGAGAGAGAGAAATTGTGTGTAATGGCGTGGCCTACACAGCTACCTTTCCTTCCAAGAGGGTTCTCTTAGCAAACAACTTAAACAACTCACCCATGAGACTATGAGAGGCGATAAAACGGTTTCATTAATAGGAGCAGAGAAGTTATTTAATGAGAGGGAGAGGACGTTCCCCCCAACTTTTTCTTCGGAAAATGCTCCTCTCCAAACATGGGTTGTGTGCCAGGGTCCTTCCCGCCCTTAAATCACTAATTGGACATCCACTAATTGGAGAAGAAGCGAATCACTGAAGATATTTTCCGAGTTTATACTTGGAATGTGAGCAAGGACTGTGGCCCATTTGTCATTGAGTTGCGAGTGTTTGAGCTTGGATATTTGAAGAAAAGTAATTCGTGTATATTTAGAAGCTAAAATTAATATTTTGAGTAGATGGATATCGTCAAGAGGTAAAAACCCATGGTGGCTCAAACATAGGATATGTTTCTCTACTTATTGTTCTTTTTGTCATTTTTCTTTGATAGTGTTTGTTAAAAGCAATTTCAAGAAAAAACCATTTTCCAAGTATATAACAAACATTACCCATAGGCTGTTCTTAAGAGAATGATTCTGGGAATTCAGAAATAAGGAAGAATTTAGTAATTAGAAACTATATCAACACTGCAACTCTTCATATTCTCAGTCAAATAGCCAAATTCAGGACTGATTCTCTCCTTGGCCTGGGCTTCCAAACTTGCCACTGTTAACATCACTAATAGATAGCCATTGCTTCAAAATAAGATGAGAGCAAAGATGGACAAGTAAAATAAATGATTGCAAGAGAAGATGCACCATCTTGTGCTTACAGAAGCATTTGGAGAGTTTATATTTACATCATTTGCTGTTTCCTGACCCTACAAAAATCCCTAGTGAACAACAAAGCTTGTTTACAAAGAACAATGAGAGCTTCAATTGTCAAGATCTGGGTCAGAACCTTCCATTTGACTTGTTGGACCTCCTATTGCTCTATGCCCTTCTCGTTTGACTGGGTGAATAATATTCCTCAATACTTTGTTGGCTGATACAGAAATATTGAATTTTAAGCCACCAAACAGAACAGTTTGATTTTGTTTAGGGGAGAAAAAAAAAGAGTTAAAAAGTTTCAATGAAGTCTTTACAAGCAACAGCAATTCCAGACTGGTGTGTAGCATACCTGATGCCAGGAGTTTCACAATCACTGCCCTAGCGAACTGGATTTCTGATTGGTGTTCACTGATGAATTTAACCTACACATTTAGGAACCCATTAGACAATCAGATTTGCATTCCCAGATGATCTAAGGGGGTCTAAATGTGAAAATAATTTGGTTCTTAGACTAAAAGCTAAATAAATCCAGTACATCAAAACTTTTAAAACATCATTAGTGGCTCCAATAAGAAATGCATAACATATTAGAGATACACGTAAACACAAACAAGGCCCATCAATAGTGTAGATCATTGGAACTACTGAACACCGCAAGAGGAATGGACGCAGATGGTTCACATACACTTTCCCAGTTTCCTGATAAACAGCAACAAAAATTTGAAATAAAACATAAAACCAACACACAGTAAGTGCAAAGTGAGCATGGATCCTCTGGCACAAGCTTCTCACATGAAGTAGCTAACCATGTTACCTAGCGCCATGTGTTGATGTTGCCTACACTGGGCTGACAAGGTCATTTTTCCCTAATAATAAGGGAAAACATAATTAGAAAGTAGTGTGGCCTCTACACCCAAACATAGGGGGGTGAAATGGTTGCCCGACCTCCCACAGAAAAAATGAAAATCTTGTTGTCGGTTACTGCTTCCTCCATATGTGCTTCTATTGGTCCCTATGATAACGCAAGATCTACATTCCCTTTTAGAGATCTTTATCCTTAATAATAAAGAGAAGTATTTCTTATGGGGGAGTACAATTATAGCGCATGCCTGAGGACCAATAGAAGGACACGAAGAAAGGGCATACTCCCCAATTCATGGATTTTGAGAGTGGTATCAGTATCTATCAATACCGATCTAGATCAGATCGAAGAGTATCAATTGATTTCACCTTTGGTTTTTTTTTTTTAAAGGCACACTTTTTTTTATTGTTTTTATCCATGAAACCATATAGATAACTGATCAGATCAATTAAGGATCACGGATTAATCCTAATCAATACCGATATGATACAACTGATACGATCAATAAGATATTAATACTTTTGAAACCATGCTCCCTAGAAACCATTTTCCCTAATAATAATTCCATATCATGGACAAACTACGAAGTACTACAGAATAGATTTTTTTTTTTTTGGAAGTAGTTAGTACTACAAAATAGATTTTGTACAATTAAAATGTTACATGTCGCTTTGCCACATCAGCCCATGAACAAAAAGCTATGCCACATGAGCCACATGAGCCACATGAAAGAAAAAGGAAAAAAAACCTAACTAAACAACAAAAATGAAACCACGGGAATGGAGTTTTGAGAGGAAACCTATCAAGTTCCCACCAAGAAACCAACTTTTGAAAACGAAGCACAGTGGGCTAAAAACGACACGTCAGCTAGCACCTCCAGGCCGACGTGGCAATCAGCTCTCTATCTTGCCAGCATAGCAGCATTAATGTCTGACGCTTTGCCACGTGGAAACCACGTGCTTGTTCCCTCTGCACCAGAAACTGAGCCTGACACTCCGTGAACTCACTGAACTTCACTGGCAACATTCCAGCAGCGACGAACAGTTCCCACCACGAAGAAGGAAACCGATTCCTGGCCGCAGCAACCGCCGCAAAAATCTTTGGCCGCAGAAGATACCTCTCAATTAACCGCACGAAATCGAGTCCATGGGTGTTAGCAGCGTCGAGCGATTCCAGTATCGAAGAGTACAATTCAAGCCCGTTGATGAAGTTCCGGCGAAACGAAGGAGGCCCTGCTTCTTTCCACCCCTCTGTATCAACGAATAGTACAATCTCCGGCGCGATCTGCCGGAGAAGACAGAAGAATCGCGGGACTGAATCCCTCAAAGCGAGATGCCCGAGGATTTCCGGCGAAAGATTGACGGCGATTGTCTCACCTTCGATAAACCTGATTGCATCGAACATTGATGCTTCGAAACTACAAACACTCACGAACGCAATCTGGAAAAGGATTCCAAGTTCGTCCGCCAACTGACAGAGGTTATCCTTGATCAGTTCCGGTTCAATCAAAGAGTCTTCCGGCACAACGGCGGTAACTCTGAGAGTCGACAGAGGACTGTTATAGTCTTTTGATCTGTTCGCGAGCTCTTGCATGAACGATGCCCATTGTAATCCAAGCCCAATCTCGAAATCTATGGCATGTATGAACCTTGCTCCGTCTAGAGTCTCAAGAAGCGCTTGATTAGAGGTGAAATTAGCGAAAGGGGTGATCGGAGATATCTCGCAGAAGGCCTTGTACGCTTTAATTTTGTGAAATGTCGATGAATTAGGGGAGTAGGACGTTCGATAGGAGCCAGTGAGAGGGAATTGAAGAGCTTCTTTGAAATAAAAGGCAGCTCTTTGGAGTGGTTTCCCGTCAGGAGATGGCAGACGTTGATTGAGCCGCTCCAATATCACCTGCGCAAGCTGCAGCTGCCCTGAATCGAAGAGCTCCGCAGCTCTAATGAGCTGATCCAACTGCACACAATCGAAGTATGAGTTGCTTTGATAGGAATCGTGGGATTGCCTCGAAGGATTTAAATCATGACTCAGATTTTGGTTGGGAAATAACACAGAGGAATTAAAATCAGGATGAACAAGGGAAGAAGAAAGGAAGTAAGGATCAACCGGTGGGAAGTGCAGGGGATTCGGGTTTTGGGAGTCGAAGTTGGGGAGAGTTTTGGACGTGGGAGCAGAATCGTCTCTTCTGTCGAAACCCGACATCAAGGAATCCCAATCGCCTGATGGGAACAAGGGAAGATGATGCAGTAATAGAGGGTCGTCCAAAGGATGGTCGTCCAAAAAGAAACCGGGAACCGCCGGAACTGAATCAGGTGCAGTGGCAACGGGACTTGGACTGTGACGTATGTCGAGAACAGAAGTGGGTTCGTAGCAGGAAGCGGTGGTGTTGAAGGAGGGGTGATGGGTAGTGGTAGTGTTGTTGTTGTTGGGTTTTGGGTGGTGGTCACGCATGGTGGTGGTGGTGAAGGGAGATTTCATGGCTATCTGTTGGGTACAGAGACAGCAGAGTCGGTCGAAGCGAAGCAGAAGAGCTGCAAGTGCAACTCTGCTTCTCTCTTCTTGTAATTGGGAGCAGAGAGTGAAGAAGTGAGCTTTTCAACGTTATCATTGGTGGCTTTATATATTTGCTTGCTTACATGGAGGCATGGGGGAAAGGCCATGGCCATGTATGTATGGCATGATGAGATATGAGAGACATCAGATTTGATTCGGGACATTAGTCAAGAGGGCTTTTCATTCTTCTGCCTACCTGACCTTATCAATCTCTGAGCATCTGATGAAAACAAGGGTAAAGAAAGAAAGAAAGAGCGCGGGAAGGGAAAGGAAAGGAAAGGAAAGGAAAGGAAAGGGCCTTCAGAGACTGGGTTAGTGGCCTAGTGTAGTACTGTAGTTTGAGTTGTTATCAGTTACTAGAAAGAGGACATGCTAGGGAATGGTGGTCCAGCAGATATGAGAGACATCAGATTTGATTCGGGACATTAGTCAAGAGGGCTTTTCATTCTTCTGCCTACCTTACCTTATCAATCTCTGAGCATCTGATGAAAACAAGGGTAAAGAAAGAAAGAAAGAGCGCGGGAAGGGAAAGGAAAGGAAAGGAAAGGAAAGGAAAGGGCCTTCAGAGATTGGGTTAGTGGCCTAGTGTAGTTTGAGTTGTTATCAGTTACTAGAAAGAGGACATGCTAGGGAATGGTGGTCCTGCAACTGCCTACGGCATGCTGGACCACATGCAGGCCACCTGAACCTTTCTAGTTGCCAAACAGGGTATAGTGGTAACATAGCCAAAATGGGAAGCCAAGAGCAGCAATAACAAGAAAGAGATGAAACAGAGGAGCATTGGGTTATGGGTTGCTTCCACAAAGAAATGTCGAGGTTTGGCTTTCCTAATGGTCCTTTGCTTTCGTCCTGTTTGGCCATTGTAATACTCTGATGATCACCTCATATGTCCAAGGTGGAAGGCATTCGTAGCAGTAATTATCTTTGGTAATTTTTTTTTTCTTTGGTAATTCTTAACATTATTTGATGGATGAAGAGACCACATCAAATTATTTGGCTGGGGAAGATCTTCTAGCTCAGTCATATGCAGAGAAAGGGCATAGTTCCATTTTGTGGGTGGGTCTAGGGCGAACTAAGGAGATGTGTGGCAGAGGGCAGGTGAGGCATTGTGTCATTGAATGAACATGTTTGAATATGGATTGTGATACGGCCAAATTAATTACCTAGTCAAGTAAGAACACGTGGTATCCAAGAGAAGGACACGTGCCGCCCACCTGATAAAGGCCGCAAGGATTTTAATCACGTAAACCACGTGAAGAGAAGATACCCAAAGGGGGAATATTCTCCATAAAGGGGATATGACGTATCCGAGTAGGACTCAGAAAGGGAAAAAGGCAGACCCGAGGGGGACTTCAAAAAAAAAACCCTAAACCCCAAGCACTATAAGAGAGAGCTCGAGAGGAGGGGAAGGTAAGTGAATAGACCCACACCATTACTCCTGTGAAAAACTATTCTGCTGGTCTCTAACTTGGGCTTTGGAGAACTAATCCCAGAAATACCTCCGGGCCTCTGCCTTCTGTGCTTATACAGGATCAGCTCATATGGATTTTCGGCAGCAACAGATCGTAATTAAGCGAAACTTCTGCTCAAATGTAAATCCAAGACAAGTCGTTGATTCAATCCTCCCAAATCCCGCATCTTTCTATTAAGATGGTAATAGTACTAAATGTAGCACTACAATAAATGTGTCGAGTGGAACCCTTCTTACTGGCCCCCTAGTGGGTCTTGTTTAATCACTCATGGCCCCTTGTCTGGTCTCTTTTGGGTTTATTTTGGTAGCATTCTTTGTTTTAAGTTAATAATAAATAATAAATAATAAATAAGATGAGAGAATGCTATTGGACAGCCTAAGTACAAAATCACAGTACTTGGAAAGATCTCAAAGCTATTGGGGTTTATATGATTAGGGGCATTTAGGTCTTTTTATTTTCGAAAACTAACATTAGTCTAATGGTATGTAAGTTGAGTGAGTTTAAATGTAATAAACGAAACTCAAGGGGAAAACGTAATAAAGGAAAACGTGAGGAGGGGAGGTGAATATAAATTTCATAATAATTTAAATGACTTCCCTTGTAATAGGTGTTTTGATTAATAATTCATAAATGATTTTTTTTTGTCATCTGTACGTGTACTTGTGTGTGGAGTGTGGACGTATTAGTAAGAGACGTGTGCATCGTGGTATTCTGCCATGAGATACCATCCTCCAAAGAAGTGGAAGTGAGAGAAAAGGGTGACAGTGACTCTACATAGAAAAGATCAAACATATCCTTATACCCCAAGGGTATGTTGCATATGTGAAGACCCTATTAAGGGTCATACATAGTTTTAAGGTTGCATCTTCCTTCTTAAGACAGACAAGCTTTTAACATGGCTGAATAAGCTCCACGACTCCAACACTCCCTTTTGTCAGTGGGGGATGGTCTGAAAGATAAGGCCATATTTTTATTGATGATAGTAATTAGAATCTCAAAGCCTTCTTTTGTGAGTCAGAAGCTCCCCCCACCCCTCCTAATCACTTTTCGCAACGTGTTAGAGCCGAGTGCGTTTAGCTGTAGATCCCACATCCATTTCATTGGTTAAATTTCAACCCAAAATAAACATGCTCGAGTCGAATTTATGAAAATTCATAAAGATGTGATTAACCTTTTTCTTTCTTAACCTTTGTCAAAATAACTATAAAAATGCTAAAGGAGCTTTCAATGTGTTCAAAAGATAATTTTGTTTAAAGAGCCTCTAGACTAACCTTTACCTTGTTGTCACGTATTATTATATATCAAAGATTGTGGCATGTTTGTTGTCACTCAAACCTTTTTTCCCCCTTATTACACTCCTATATGAAGCTAAAACTTCATTTCCAAGATGGTTATGATTCTATATCACATGGACCCATCCACATTCTTCAAAGTTTGCCACATTGCAATAAATCGCAAACTTGTGAATTAATGACCTTTCCCGTAGACTTGGTAACTTATGCATTCTTATTTTAATATTCAACATAAGCTTTATCCATAACTTATACATGCAAAAGAAATCATTTTTTTTTTTTTTTTTTTTTGGGTAAAATCGCATAGTATTTGTGTGTGTGTGTGTTTGCACGTGATATTTCAAGAGCGACAAGGTCAAGCCTGAGCCACTAAAGGGCTAAATAGAGAACACTAAGGGACCAAACAAGGGACCCAAGAGGAGTCAGCAAGGGATCCTAATTATTGTAATACTACAACAACTACTATTACTGTTTTTTCAAGAAGAAGATAAATTAAGGATAGGTAGGTCGAAGCCATGACCTTCCCTAAACTTACACTGAATCGAAGTGCTAGAGCTAGAAGTTCATCATCAATTCCTCAAAGGATTGATTTTGGTCATTTTAAGCATTTGATTAGCAAGAATATCATTATTAGACCTATGTGTGTCAACTATTAGTACCATCCTCTTGGCGTTTCTGAAATTTCTTTCCAAAGTTTATTTTTTAGTAGGCAAACTCTGTGAGAGAATTTTATCAAAAAAAAAAAAAAAAAAAAAAACTGTCAGACAGAAATTTAATATTAATAATACATTAGGGTCTACCAATGCTTAATAAGTTTTAGCCCCCTCTAATATGTCATATGGCAAAAACCTTACATGCAGTTTAATGATTCCACAGTAGATGTACCCATATTTAAAAACTACTGCACCCCCTAAGAATACAATTGGAGTTTTGTTTCAATAAATCTTAAGTAATTATACTTTCGATCTTCTCACCTTTTTGGGGTCTCTCACATATAGGATGTTTAGTGTTTTTATTGCTTCAGTGAAAGTTGAATATTTTTCATTCAAATCCGAAATAACCCATTACATAGTATAGTGGGATCAATATGAACCCGCGGGACTAGCTAGGTGAAAAGCCTAAATGCCTCTTGTTAAAAATAAATAAATTTAAGAAAAAGAAGCAAAAGTATGCCCATTGTGCCAATAAATTTTTTAATTTTTTTTTTGTTCATAAATTTGGACAAATTAATAAAAGTGAAGGGGAAGATGGGAGGATGGAGCGATCGAACATATTCTTTGCATTATGATCTCATCTCCTCTCTCTCAGTATTTCCTTCTCTACACTGTTCTCTCACTTTCTTACTTTCTCTTATTTTCTTCTCTGTTTTTCCCTTTTCTTATAAAATATAATCTCCTCGGGCCGTCAAAAGCTTGAGCGTCATGTATACGCTCTTCTCTACTTAGCATCCAAGGAAACCCAAAAGCGCTCGATGATCATCATCCAATGCATCTCTCGGTGATGGCCGACAAGGTCCCGCTCTAAGCTATGGGACCCACATCAGCTCCACCTCACGGCTCACGTCTCACGTCAACAAGATCTTGACTCCCAAACTCCACGCCCCAAATTCTCCCACGAGGGCCAACCTTCCCCTTTCTCTTTTCAGAACTAACAGCAATAAGGCAATGTTTGAAAGCCGGAAAAAATAAATAAAAATTGAAAAGAAAGATAAACACATGAAAAAATATAAATATTATCTTATTACTTTTTTTTTTTTTTTTCTTTTTT
>NC_056563.1:21056397-21082918 GCF_013358625.1 Macadamia integrifolia | reverse complement strand
CTATAGATATCCTAAGAACTAGTTTGTTAGAGGGGATAATGAGGCATGATTGGGTAGATCGGATTAATATCATTTTTGACCGATAATATATCAACGTATCAGTATGGATGTTGGGCGAAACCAAAGTAAAATAAAATAAAATAAAAAACAGGAATATTTATATCTGATACGGATCAATTCTGGCCTACACACATTGAATTTGGATTGGTGTCGGCCTTGATTGATCCCAACCTCAATTTTGTGTTCTTACAATATGGTATGAAGTCAAAAAAAAAAACTGATAGTAGACAATTAAATCTTTTAATATATTTTGTTTGTATATGAAAAATCAATAATAAATTAAGAAATCGGAAAAGAGACCATTAAGAAAAACCAATAAAAGATTGAAACCAATCGAACCAATAGATATTAGTTTTGATTTGAAATTTATATACCCATCTATCTATCCGATCGGCCGATAGATATTGGTTTTGATTTGAATTTTATATCCCAATTATTTATCGGTTGATCCAATTTCAATCTAATCAAATGTATGCTAAACCACATCTCCACCCAATCTAATATGGAAGTTGGAAGTTGGAAGTTGCGATCTACATAAGTTAATCTAGTCAACTGAAAAAAAAAATCAAATGGAGGCTTAAATTTAATGGACAGGTAAACTCAGAATCCCTGTCAACCTATCAGGTTTTAATCCCATTAGGTTTGACTAATAAGAAAAAGAGTGAAAATCCATATCTATTCAAGGACTAAAAAGATGCATTCTCAGTAATGGATAGTGAAAATTAGGAGGTGCATAGACACCCGTGAGAACGTATCTTGTTTGAATTTGAGTTTAGAATTTGCAATATATCTCATCTAAACGTTGCAGTTAGAATCACCACATTATCTTGCCATATGGCAGAACAACATATGCCCTTCAAATAAGTTTATCTGATTAGGCTGTGAAGTGACAATATAATTATAGTATTGAAATGCATAACATATGAAATAATGAACCTATCTAATATAATACTAGATGTATAAACACATTTTATGCTCAAATATTTAGGGACATATAAAAATAAGACTATAATTTAGGCAATGTTTCCTTCTATTGGTGGAGTTGGAATTACAAGTCAAAAGTTTTCCAAATTTCCAGTATGGTGGTCTAGAATGAGGATATGTTTGGAGAATAAGTTTTACATTCGATTCTAGTGAATCTTCTCTCACGTGGAATGAGGGTCCCTTATTAATAGATGCCATATCCATGGATTAAGGATGTTCACATATATTCATGTACGTGTAGATTCACCGTTCACTTTTTCTCTCACTTTTTTGTATTTTAACATCTTCTATTCAAACTTGGATTTTTTTTATTTTCTTTTTTCTATATTGCTTCCCCGTCCTTTTTCACAGAACAAACTGAAGTAATAGATGCAGTGGCAACGGCGGTGATGACCTACTGTAAATAGGGTAGTAAAGGAGAAGCACTGGTAGTGACAAATGAGAAACCCCTCTTGAAAAAACTTCGACCTGATGCTCTGTTCACTCAAGATTCATGCTCGTTTCATTGATTTCACATTCCATACGAGAGAGATAAGAGATTTAATTTTGAAAATAACATCAAAACCCAATAACCAAAGCAAAAGGACTTCTGAGCTTGATTTTTCACGCAAACCCATCCTTGGTGATAAATTGATTTGCATTGATTTAATTAGGTATTTGATTATCCTAAGGTTATTTGTTAAGTAGTTTGGTCAGTCAATTTTGATATGATTCAAATAATTTCAATCTATTCGATTCGAATGGGCTGGTCTCTATTCTCACTAGATGAAGGGTGTTGATCGATTTGGTTCAATTTCAATAACGGTTTGGATTTCAAATTCACATCCTTGCACTAGATTGCAGAAATATGGTTGCACAATGAATAGACTTCTTTAATCTGAAAAAAAAAAAATTCCGTTCTCCACTATCACAACACAAAGGATGTGAAATGACCACCCATCCCCATGAAAAAGGAAAATCATGCTTCCAAACATGATCCCATTGGCTCTGGACGCAGGTCATGCTGTTGTTTAGGGACACCCCACCCCAAAAAAAAATAAGAGTGATTTACATCCCCCTCCCCTGTAGTTTGCATTTATTCCACCCCACTCCCCTATGTTTTAAAAAATCCCACATACCTCCCCTGTCGGATAACTCGGTTAGTAAGCGGTTAGTTGTGGATGTTAAAGTACCATTCTACCCTTCTGCCTTTACTAAATTTTTTAAAGTGATTTACATCCCCCTCCCCTGTAGTTTGCGTTTATTCCACCCCCTCCCCTATGTTTTAAAAAATCCCACATACCTCCCCTGTCAGATAACTCGGTTCGTAAACCGTTAGTTGTGGATGTTAAAGTACGATTCTACTTTAACACCTGTACCAGATTCCTTGTTCGGGTCAATACTATTTGCAACATCTGTACCAGTTGCTCTTCCTTTCACAGCAATAGCAGTAGCATTAGCAGATGCTTTCCCTTTATCAATTGCATTTGCAACAGCATTTGCTGACCCAACAGAACCACTATTACCACCACTTGTTGCTCCAGTGATAGCTTTGCATGCACCAAAAGGCCTTCTAATTGTTTATTTTTCCCTACGAATCCCCACACGATCATTAACTCTCTATGCCATACCAACAACATCCTCATCATACTCATTAACATCCACAACTAACGGTTTACTAACCGAGTTATCTGACAGGGGAGGTATGTGGGATTTTTTAAAACATAGGGGAGGGGGGTGGAATAAACGCAAACTATAGGGGATGGGGATGTAAATCACTCAAAAAATAATTATAAGAAGAAGAACTCTATCTGCATACTCTACACTATAAAAAGACACTCTTACCCCTTATTTTTCACAACATCCTATGAGAACACAAATAGGAAGCATTCATTCTTGCAGTATGAGAGAATTCTATCCTTCTAGTGTAGGAAACGCCCCGAGACTGAGCAAGAAGACCACGCTGCCCCCTAACCAAGGCGTTGAGCCGCTGAAGATGCTAACATGTATCCTCTCATTTGTCCCGTACGCTGATATTTCCTGCACCAGAAGGACAGGATTCTTTCATCCTCCCAATAATTATACAAGGTAATTTACACGCTTTACATGTATTCTTGTACTGGGTGAAGAATACAAGCGTTCCTTATCACAACCTCGTATCTGATAAATCTATCTCCCCCGGTCCCCTTTGGTCGCCATCTCCTTCGTGTCGTGCTCTTACAACGCCGCCACATTTTACAACCTATGCATCCAGAAATCAACTGGGGAACATCCCCTCTTCTGTCTTCTTCTCTCACTAGTCACGACCGCAGTTTCAGTTTCAAAAACTGCAGATTTTGAAGCCAACCGTAAACCATGCAACCCACCATGGATAAGAATCTCTCCCACTACTTAACACTTCAAACTGTTCATAAATTGCCACGCACACATACCCTTATACACGCGTCCATCTTCTGGGACACGTTCTTCCCCTCAATTCTCTTCCACCTTTCTCTTATAAGTGCAATTCGAACTCCCAAAACTAATCTCTCTCTCTCTCTCTCTCTCTGCAATTAAATGGCGAAGAGGAGAAATCTGAGTTCGAAATTTTTGTTTTCCATTGTCATTGCCATTATTTTCTCATGGTATGTTCCTGATGCTGCTGCAATTAGAGGGTCTAAAGATGTTGTATCGGGTTCTGGTGCTGCAACCCTGGTCACGAAAGAAGATAGGAAAACCCTCGTTAGGACGGATTCCGGTGTGATTACATCTGTTGAAATCGGTGATGGCACCCGAAAGCCCCACCAACTTCAGTCCATCACCTTGGACCCCAATTCTCTCTTACTTCCTGTACTTTTGCATTCAGACATGGTTTTCTATGTACATACAGGTACAGAAGTATGGTAGCTTCCAACCTGAATTTTAAATGAAATTCTACCCAATCTCTCATAGTCTCTTCTATTTAATTCCTGTGTAGGGAGTGGTAGCATGAGTTGGGTTGGTGAGGATGGAAGGTATGAGACACTGGTGAAGCGAGGTGATATCTATTGGATTCCTGAGGGTTCTCTGTTCTTCGCTCGAAGTAGCTTGGAGTCCACAAGGGAGAGACTCAGGATTTATGCTATCTTCACTGATACAAATGACCAAAACCCATATGTATGATGATCGATCGAGGATCTCCTTCGGTTCCCTTTTGTTGATTCGTTTCTAGCTTTTCTTTTTTTCCTGATTACATTTATAACACAGGAGCCTTATATCGGGCCTTACTCCATGCTGAGCGATCTGGTGCTGGGCTTTGATGACAAAACCCTCCAATTGGCTTTCCGGGTAAGGATTTCATTTTCAGTTTCAGAATATTTCAGGACTCAATCCAGACTACATATAGTTATTATTCAAGTATGAATATATTGTTCCTAAGGTTCCTCAAGAAGTGATAGAAGAGATATCGAGTGGGACCAAGCCTCCGGCGATCGTGCATGCAACATTCAGGAATGAAACAGAGGAGTCGGAGGAGGACAGAGGAGACTGGAGAGCTGGGATAATTGAGGCCCTTATAGGACCTGAGCCCCAAGAACTCGACAACGACAAGAAGATGCCGAAGCAGGCCAAGACCTTCAATATCTTCACTGAGAAGCCCGACTATGAGAATTGCAATGGCTGGAGTTTGGAGGTGAACCCCAAGAAGACGAAAGCCTTGAAAGGTTCCAATGTTGGGGTTTACATGGTGAACTTAACTAAGGTCAGTTCTTGCTTCAGTTGTCAATTCTGCTATATTTCATGTCCAATTAATTAACAATGGTGGGAATTCTGACACTTGTGATAATAGGGTTCAATGATGGCGCCTCATTGGAATCCAAGGGCAACAGAGATAGCTATTGTGACCCACGGGCAAGGGATGATTCACGTTGTCTGCCCTAGCAATGCAAATGAGACGGAGTGCAAGAACACGAGGTTTAGGGTCAGCGAGGGAGACGTCTTTGTTGTTTCAAGATTCCACCCAATGGCCCAGATTTCCTTCAACAACGACACGTTTGTGTTCATGGGTTTTAGTACAATGGCAGCAAAGAATTACCCTCAATTCCTAGCGGGGAAGAGCTCCGTACTTCGAACATTGGACAGAGAGATACTGGCCACGGCATTTAATGTTCCTAACACGACGATTGATCAGTTGTTAGCTTCGCAGGTGGACTCCGTCATACTGGAGTGCACATCTTGCGCCGAGGAAGAAGAGGCGGCGATGGAGGAGGAGATCGAGAAGGAAAGGCAACAGGAGGAAGAGGAGGAGGCTAGAAGGAGAGAAGAGGAAGAAGAAGAAAGGAAGAGAAGGGAGGAAGAGGAGGAAGAGGCTAGGAGTAGAGAAGAGGAGGAGGAAGAGGCCAGGAGGAGGGAAGAGGAGGCAAGAAGACAAGAAGAGGAAGCAGAGGAGGCCAGGAGGGAGGAAGAAGAGAAGGAAGCCAGGAGGAGCGAAGAGGAGGCAAGAAGACAAGAAGAGGAAGAAGAGGAAGCAAGGACAGAGAAAGAAGATCTGGAAGCCAGGAGAGAAGAGGAGGCAAGAAGACAAGAGGAGGAAGAGGCAATGAGAGAGGAAGAAGAGAGGCAACAGGAACGAGCTCATCGTAGGCAGGAAGCCAAAGAAGCAGCTAGACGCAGAGAGGAAGAAGAAGCTGGGAGGAGGCCGGAAAGGCGAAAGAGGTGGAGCGAGGAAGAAGAGGCAAGAAGGCAAGAAGAAGAGAGGCAAAGAAGAACGAGGGAGGAGTGGGAAGGTGACGGTGAAGGTGAAGGTGAAGGTGAAGACGAAGACGGAGAGGAGGTCAGAAGACTCTTGAAGAGTAAGTGGAGGTTCTGATGTGATCTTGCAACTCAAAACGATGTCCTTCGTTTTTGTAAATATCTAACCACATGGAACGTAATCCCATGCTCTGTTTTAAAATTCAAGCTTCCTCTAATGGTTTGAGCCAATCTGAGTCGAGTTCCGTTTTTGCTTTAATGCAAATATCTAATCTAATGTCAATAATATGATGACGAGTGGAAAGGATGGTTTTACGACCTGCAGATCTCTCTCTATCTCTTTCTCTCTCTCTCTCACACACACACACACACCCCTTGTTTCCTTCCCACAAATTACAAAGCTTCAAAAATTGAAGAAAGGGCAAAATTTACAATGTACAAGTAAAGGTATACCTATCTAGTGCAAGAGAGGAGTTGATGGTTCTCATCTCATGAATCGGTAGAGGAAGAGGTGGAGCTGGAGCTGCTGCTGATATAGGACACTACCACAGTGATGTCATCAAGCTTACCACCGTAGTAGCGAAAGCCAGCGTCTTGTGCTGCGGTGGAGAATGGTGTTTGCCTGTCTCTGTCCTGAGCTCTCTGGCGTGCCAAGGCTGCTATTTTCTGAGCCGTCGCCTGAGGCTCCAACCCAGCTCTCATGGCATGGACTACCACCGCAGTTACTTCATTGTTGTACAAGTTGTCGAACAGTCCATCGGTGCCTGCTATTACCACATCGCCAGGTGCAACTGGGATTGTGAACACCTGATATATGTATTCATATTTAATCACCTAGTTAGTAAATATCGTTTAGCAAGTTCTAAGAAACCCCACAAACAAAAATTCACAAAACAAAACGACGAAAATCATGAGCAACAAATAAAAACCTGCAAATATTTTTGTCACAATCGTTCTAGCTTTTTTATGTGCGTAGCTGCTTGTGATAATAGCATTGTAAGCTTGACAAATTTCCCAGTGTTTCGTATGGTATTATAACTTCCCATCCTTTTAGATCAACCAAATCCAGTACGGTGGAACTAGCAGACCTTAAGGATCCCCCAGATGGAATATGATATTCCGGATACCAATATGTTCCATCACTGGAAATGGGAAAACTTAATTCTCATGTCCTGATTTGATAAAATCCACCCTCATTATGCTTCATAGATAGATAATCTCATCATTTTGACTGTCGGATGGAGAGGAGATGGTCTGGATTTGCTATGTACTAAATTTCAGATTTAAATTCAATCAAACAATCTCATGTATGTTTATGCATGTTTATTTTCATTCTTTAGAGCTCCTTAATTTACCATTAGGCAAACAGAGACGAAAAATGTAAGTTGGGAACTTTGGGATCTACTTGCCCATACAATTTGGGCCCCACCCAATCAAGGACGGCAGATATTAGGGCAGCTTACCGTAACATACATAAATGTGATATGTTGGAAAAGCTGTTGGTGTAGGAAGGACCTCTCACAGCGTTCACGCAAGAAACCTTAATACAATAAAGGCTCATAGATAATACTATCAAGGTGTAAATATGCCTGTTATACAGTAAATATTTGTTCAAACTATATGCATATAAATGTGAGGATCACTTTTGTCAGGCCACTCAAAATATGGTATACAAACAAACAGTATTGTATGGGTTTAAAATTATGAGCAGAATATAGAGCACCTTCTAGATATTCAATACCATTTTAGCAGTCAAATTGCATGCTTGTTTTTCCAATTTTCTCTATGTTTATCATCAAATACATCACCAAGTACATGCAGTCAAAGAGAGACTGGTATAGTGGTATATAGCACAGAGTACATCAGCACCATTTACGTTCTCTAGTAAGGTTGGACACAGTGAATTAACTAACCTGACCAGAGCTAGGCAAATCACCACCACTTCCGCTCTCTAGTTGATATGTGAAATTGAATCCATGCTGCTGTACAGGAGAACGGAAGACAGTGCATCCATCTCTTACCACTATAAAGCCACTGTCACCCAGGTTAATGGCGTGGAGACCCTACGGGAAGAAAACAAATGAACCAAATCATGTAAATGAATAGATTCCTTTATCTGACATGCATGGTTCTAATTTTCTGACGTTGATGATGTTAAATATGAGTGCAGAAACCAAGATGAGTAAATTAAACAAGGGAAAAGGTCCTCTGAGCCCAAGGCAGACACTATGCCTTCTCACATGCTTTATTTTATTGATTTTTTAAAGAGAGAGAAACAATGATTTAAAAAACAATGTGAGAAGGTGTAGAGTACCCTGCTTGCTCAAAGAACCCTCTCCCTTAAAACAAAAATCAAAGCAAATCATATCACAAATTCTAGGTTGAATAGGAAGCCCAACTCATTTTAATTAATATCTGAAAGAGGAAAGCAACAATAAGGGAAGAACAGAGAGAAGCAACAATTCCGCCCCATCTGGCAAGGTTTTTGAAATTTTTGAAAAATACCAAACCTGATCTGTGAGTGCTATGATGCATGCAGTTGATGATCCTTTGGCTTTTGTGCTCAAGTGAGCTTTCTCCAAAACCCTTGCAGGGTCAATGGAGCCTTTTGGCTCCTCCAGGATTGCGGTAACCGAATTAGACATGAGTTCCCTCGCATACTGTCCTGCATCAACACCAAGTTCTGCCCACCCACCAACACCATCTGCTACACCTATGGCTTGCTCCTCCACACAAATAAAGTGAGCATCCTCCCCACCAGTTTCTTCCTTATCAGGATGTGGTAGATAACATGATCCTGAAAGCAACTTTAAGGTTCTGTCACCTAGGATTTTCCTGTAGTCAATATCAACCAGCATAAGCAAAGTTGAAAAGAGAGGTAATTCTTCGTGCATCTAATAAGCAATTTCAATGCAATTATTCTTACAATATATCTGACAGACAAATCATTTTCTCCCTCTGTTTGATTAGGTAGCAGAGCAAGAAACTTGTGCAGAACAGGTCCTACATGCAGGGAACAGCCACTAAATCATATGTCTGAGCACCTTTTTTTTTTTTTTTTTTTTCCACATGAGTGAAAGCACCCCTGCTAGACTACAGAAAAACCCAGATCATCTTTCCTAAGAACTATCTTGTTATGTGAAAAGTGTTGATAGAAATTTATGGTGTAGTGTTTTTTGTGTTTGTAGGGTCATAAAAACCAAATTTTCTTCAAACAAAATTTCAGAACAGAAACATTTATTGGATTATTTTATCATTTTGTGGGACCATTTAAATTCACGACCCCAGCAAAGCTTGTAACAAATCATTTGCTGATTTGGAGACTAAGGGCACGAATATCATACCTAATAATTAATGAGGAAATATAAGGATAAGGCCTTTTTTCCTATCTAGCAAACCGGATTATCCCTCCAGAAAGGAAAAATTAGGTGATATCACACATATAGCATATAAATAATCCAAGATCCAATATAATGTAACCATAACCCATCCCATCTATGTAATACTCTTTTTAAGTCTTCAGCACAAAGCCCATTGAAGATACCCAATACAAAAGCATTGAAGTTTCACCTATCGTACTTGTTCACCTCCTCAGTAAAGGGAGTATTTACATTCACCCTAAAAAGGGTAAAGGATAACGCCCATAACCCACAATACATTCAAAATCCTCAAATTGAAAGAGCATTGTCAACCCCCCAACGCCCCCCCCCCCCCCACAAAAAAAAAAAAAGAAAAAAGAAAAAAGAGAAACAAATATTGAGGATGGATATAGGGTGCAGGCCCAAAAGGTGAGAACCTCCATACAGCAATGTAATTCATTAATTTTTTACTAGTTGATGAACATATTGATTTGTCTTGCTGTGGTTAGTAATGTAGGGATGGATTCGACAACCAAACTAGACCCAAGACTGCAGGAAATTATAAACCAGAGAACAACCAATAATCACCTAACAGTGAGCAACAATAACAGTCCAATATTAACTAGTCAACAGTCCTTAGCAATCAGATTTGTCAAACCAGAATTTGGGGCTATCTGACCTGATATCAGCACCAAACAAAAGGACAAATCAACAACCAGACTATGGTATCGATAGTCCACAACCATAACAGAACAGTAGCAATTTCAGCAGTTGACAGATTTCAGATTACCAATATAGATTAGGACAGGACAGCAGTAGACTAAATAAACACAACCAGAAGACACCAGTGGTCTTTAGAGGTTCAAATCAACAACAATAATGACCCACCATCTTAAGGAAGCAACATAAAATCAGTCACAACAATCGACCTCAAGTTAAGACACAGCAGGTCACTAAAAGACAAGGAATTGGTGATTTCTAATAACTCAAGATTGAGTGGACAGAATCAGCCCAAAATTGGATTGAACCATGCTTGGATATTAAGGAACAATCGACCAAAAAACTGAGCCAATCTGAGAATCAGACCTGGATATTCCAATAGGGGCAGATGGTCTGTTTTTGCAGAATTTTCTAGGCAAGTTCAGAAATCACATACCTGATTTGTAGCCTTGATAACCTCGAGAATAAACAAATAACTTAAAGAGAATAATCACTAGAAGCAGACCTCCTGGACTTCACGCCGCAAGGAGTCACTTGGATCGCACACCAAGTCCTTCCTCCTCGATCTAACACAAGGAAATAGCCATGGATACCCAACGGCAGCAACAAGAGAGTTGTTTTCTTAATAATCAAAATCGTGGCTCATAAAAGAGCCCTCTTCTTTATTTATAATGATGGGGAGGGTTTACAAATAATAGTAAATCAGAGTTACTAAATCTGAGTTACTAAAAACTGATTATAAGAAATTACTAAAAACTAGAAATTAGAATCTAATGAAAATAGAAACTAGTCTTGGCAGAAATTAGAAACTAACAATGACTTGAAATTAGAAACTAATTTAGGACTTCAAAATAGAAACTAAATAACTAATTAGTAACCCCATCAGCAGCCCAAATCGTGGGCTGACTTGGACCAAATCTGGGTCGACCCAGTCAGCCACTTGGGTCGACCTTGGTCTTGGTTCTCCTTGTGTAAACCCTTGTTGGTACTGCATCAGTTAGTCGTTCCACAAAAATCACTTAATCTAGATAAGATTCCAACCAGCCCAGCTCATAACTGCATTCACAAATATCAACTCATTTTGCCATTATTTCTCTAAATTAACCAGCAGATTCTCTACAATCTCAACTTTGGTATAAACATCTAACTCATCTTCGTTCCAAAAACCAACACCATACACTAGTCAATGAAAAAATTCAGCATGGCCTAAATGTCCATTTCCTTTAGAAAAATGATCAAACATTAGGGTTTTTATGCAGTCAAAAAATGCCCAATCTAAACTTGATGTAGCATATTAGAAAGAAGCTACGGCTTTTATGTTTTTATGTGTATAAGTAACACATGGCAAGCTCTGAAATTTTTAAAATAATGCAGCCTAGGAACATGCATTGCTTCAAATATTTCTCATCAATAAGCACCAGAGAAAAGAAATGAAAATCAAACACCACAAGAACAACAGCTATATGACAGTTCTGTTCTTATATCACTACTTCTAAGAAGAGAATTTAACTACCAATAGCTATGACTTGTGATGGTAGAAAGACTATTATACATTGAGAGTACTTAAACAAGATCTCAATTGGAAAAATCCTTGTCCCATCAAGGTGGAATTATAACATTAGGAAATATCAGTCAAATGGATAGAAACACACAACCAAATATTAGTAAACCTTCAATTGTACTTTCAGGCCATATTCATAAGGTCAGAGCATATGTGAGCACATCAGTACAAAATATTTTCATATAATCAACATCGGGGATTTATGGATGCATTCTGATAAGTTCCCAGGAGAAGCAAAAAGAGAAAGAAGAAGATGAGAGGACATACTGATCAGATGAAACTGCAGAGCTTGGATGCTGTTCTACACGAGCTGAGCCATCAAATGATACCTCAGAAGCAGCCCCAGTACAGTAACAAGCAGAAGATGAACTATAAAAAAAATTTGACCCTGGACCCACTAATGAATTGGAGCTGAAACTCCTCCTTGCCACGTCAAAAATGAAATACCCATACATCATATAACTGTTGGATGGTTCTCGGCTTCTCAAACTCATGGTAGCTTTTATGCAACTGTCAAGACTTCCATTGCAGTAAGAAACACCAGCTCTTTTAGTGGAGTTTGAGAGAGGTTCATTCCTTGATGTTAGGTTATCCAGACAGTGGTGACCCAATAACGATCCAGAGCCACAGGTGGCCATGATTGTCCGCTGAATTGGATTGTCTAGCAAAACAGGGCTGGAGTCCGGTAACAGGCGATTGATATGGTACTCACAAACCTGACAAGATGGTCCAAACACAGAAGGAATAGAAAATGTAAGTGAAAGAGCTCCAACAACTGATAAGTTTCTCCGTTGGCTGACGATGTTAGGATCTGATCGCACAGAAAAAATCACACCAGGTCTCAAGAATAAATGCCCCTCTGCGATGGTTGAAATTGGTCTGAAAAGAGACAACCCAGAATTCGTATACGACAATTTTCCTTGCCCAAGAAGAAATTCCACGGAGCTCGCGAGTCCTACTTGTTGCCCTGTGATCAGTCTGCGGAAACCCGACCGCAGCTCAAGGTTCAGCTTCAAAAAATTAGTAGATGGCATCTTACCTTCTCAAATCAAACAGACTTTTTCGAATCCCTCTATTGCATAGAACCCGACCGTTAGCACTACGCACAACAGAAAATCTCATAACTGTTAATACATCAACTCCTCCAGTTATCAGGAAGCACACCCTACTTCCGCCATTCCAATGAACTACAAGAAGTTGAAACCCTGGTAGTTGAAGGAAGAAAAGAAAGAGAAGGAACAAATAATATAATGAGAGACCGAGATTTTCTCTTAACGTACAAGGAACTAAGGAAGACATGAATCAGATACTGGAACAAACAAAAGTAATCTACACAAAAGTTCAAATAGGATCGGGAAGGGGAAAATAATAGTAAACAAAAGGGTATTTGAAAATTATTCATGAATCAAGAAAGAAGAATAAAGAAAATTCATAACTTTAAATCAGATTCACAAATTAAAAGAAAAAATATACATTAATCTACAGATTTCGAGCCAGAAAATGTCATAAATCAGAGACAGAACGAATACTCGAGATGTCAAAAGCCATCGACAATAAAATAGATAACTACGCACCTGATCAGACGAAGCCTGGGCAAAGGAACTCGATAAAGCTCCAAAGAACCTCAATGGATGGGAATCAAAAAAAATTCGAATCTCCTCTTCCATACATTCCAATCCTTTTACATTATGGGAAAGAAACAGACAACAATAAAAGATGGTGACGGCAGTGACGGGAAGGAGAAGAACCGATGATTGAAGTTCCGATAGATGCTCCAGAACGAGGTTAGGTGGAAAGGCACGAGCCCTTCCATTCCCTCTCTTTCTAACTTTCTATTGATATCTAACTCTCCATTGTTTGGTCAAGGGTTGCAGAAAGTGATGATGAGATGAAAGTCCGTGCAAGCTTCTCATGAAGCCCTAATTAGTGACATGAATACAAATTAATTTGTATTTACTAAAATACCCTTACTGGTCTTATATTATCACGGGGGAACAATATTTTTTTGGACTAAACTGTTCATCAGACTTTTCGTAATTATTGCATGGTTGTGTGTATATATGAGGCTACTGTCGTCTTTACTGAAATTTTGTCGTGGCGTTGCTTTTCCTGTCTCAACAAGATTTGGGCCTGTGGGCTTTATTTGGTTCCAAAATTAATGGAGGCTTTTCATAATTCCTAAAAGACCCCTATATTTAAAGGAAAATAAGAGGGAAAGTAATGAAATTAAAGGAAAAAGAATGCTCTCTAGTCGCGTTGTCTGTGGCCAGACAAGTGTGTAAAATGCTCGTCCCACTCCTTCTGTTGTATCCCTTGAGTGTCCCTCAATAATCATATTGATGCACAGCCATGCGATCTGGTAGTCAACCCATCCTCTTAATTAAAATATGAAAATACATAAAGAGCGAGATTTTTGTCTTTCATGAGAAGTATGGTGATCATTTTGTTCCCTCTATGTCTAGGTATAGGGGTCACGTTGCCTTTCACACAAAAGTTGCCATGTCCTTTGGCCTCTCCTAGTAGTATTAGTCAATGTCTCGATCACTTGCCTGAATATTTATTGGTAATATGTAGTTTATAAGGAAGAATAATTCCAAAAATTTTCTACTATGTTCTGAATTTATGAAGTTCGCATCTATTATTTTCAATATGTCATTATTCTATGCGTGTGATTCCAAAATTCTTGATGTGCAATTGAAGCCATCACACAGTAGCTTTTGGGTTTAGAGAGGAGAGGGGGTAGTTGCGGAGCAAGGTTAGGGCACATGGGGTTGGGAGCAAGGAAGAGTGGGTGGGGGCTATTGGCAGGGCACCGGGTCGAGAAGGGGAGAGCGAGGGAGATGAGAGAATTGTATGTGGGGTAGGCATAAGGAAGGGAGGACTTGCGGAGCAAGAGTTGGAGGGTGAGGGTGAGGGTGAGGGTGAGGGTGAGGGTGAGGGTGGGTCGGGGGTAGCGGTGGAGGTTGCTGGCAAGGGTACTTGGGCAAAGAGGGAAGAGGAAAGGGAAAGTGATTTCAAGTGGATTTCAAACTTGTCTCATAATGATCGAATCTAATGGCATTCTTTATTTTTAATTTTTTTTATTAATTTCTAAGATCATCAGGAGGGGAAGAAAAAAAGATGACAATGAAATATTACCATCTTAGGGTTTCTTTCAATTCAATATTTTATAGAACATAAAATTTTTATCAATGTCCTCATGCCAAATCTTATGGCAGGGAACAAGAAAACAAGCACATATACATTTTTCATATACAATCATCTTATAGAACATGAAAGTTATTATCAATGTCCTCATGCCAAATCTCATGGTAGGAACCTATGCACTAAACACATATATTTCAATAATGTTGAATAGAGAAAATGATAGTTCCTAGTTTCATTTTATATATATATATATATATATATATGTTTTCCTTATCCATATTATATTTATGTATGTAGTTTATAAATTTTCATTATTAATTTTTTTTTAATAATTTATCATGCTAATCTGTTGACCAAAATTTAATTAATTAAAGCACAAGATATGTAGAAAATTAATTAGCCGGAATTTTAAGGAAAGAAGAAGATCCCTTAACACTGACATTGAAGTTTAGTGTTCAATTATAACCATGTCTTTATTTTTTTTTTATTAATTTATTTATATTTTGCGATGGGGAGAGAAAGAAAGGAGCAAGCAACACATTTGCGCATGTCCAATCCTATTTTTCTCCCTTATCTTTATTCTTTGTCAAATGATGTTAACACTTCATATAGTATTATTATTAATTTTCTTAAAAGTGATTGTTGGGCAATTGGATTGAATATTGTTATTGTTAGCAACTAGAAGGTGATGTGTGGGTAAAGGTTTTAAAGTGGCTCAACTGTTAATTTAGGTGAATTGATGGGTTCAACTGAATTGGGTAATTAATATGGTGATGTAAGCCCAATTAGTATATAAATTGCTTACTGCCCATGTGGAGCCCAAGTTCTTGGTTTCAAATTATGGTTACATGTGATAATGCAAACAACAAGAATTTGACAGCCCAGCAAAAGGAAAACAGATTTTTCAATGCCATGTGTTGCCATACTATTGATTCGGCTACTGTTAATAGAATTAAAAAGGAAAGAGGAAGTCAAGTTCTAATAGAAATCAAAGTCTCATACATGAAGAACTTGTTATCTAACTTGTACGGCAGCAAGGCTTGGAGGAGAAAAAGCATCGTCATAGGTGAGGACAAATCTAGATAGGACTCTTCAACGTGGAAACCATTAGTTGGTTATTTCTATTAGAATATTCAAATTATATGCTTTCAACAAGAGTCCAAGAGAACTATGTTTCTTTTTACACATGAACAACATCTAAAAAGCGATAAAAATTAAAAGAGAAAATGGGAGAGTCTAAGAATGCGCAGAGTTTGATTTGAAAAAGGATCGGTTGTTGCTTCCAAAAGCAATAAAAACCTGCAGAACCTTGAGACTCAATACTACAATTAATTTGGAGAGGAATAGCAAGAAGGGAAAAAAAAAAAAAGAATTATGTTCGTTAGTCGTCGTACGTTTCTTTGTCAAACATTCAATGGAGATTTCACTATGAACAAGAATTAAAGAAGATTAGCGTCTTGCTACTATGTTGATGGTCTGAGCGTGTTTAAGTCTCCCTCTAAACATCAAGCAAGCAATCATCAATGGAGTTTACACAGGCTGAGGTAACCCGTATCTGAAATCCCTATTTTTATATTCTAGAATGTTTATTGTTGAGAAACTCTAGATCAATGGTGTATTGGGTTGGAATTTTATTTTATTGATTTAAAATTGTGAACCTAACAAGTTGGGGCTTGTCTAGGGTGTGGGGTTGTTGCCCTTGTCTGAATTCCATCTCAAATTGAAGCAGGGATAAGTTCCTGGACGGTTGTAGCGATTAAAAAGTTGAGTATTGGGGAAATACGAAACCCTATATGGGTATTCCTCCGTGGAGTAGGCACTCTGGCTGAACCACGTATATCTGGTGTTATTGTTTTGCATTTATTTTTTTACATATATTTGAAGTGCGTGTTGTGCATAGTGGTGGGACACTATCTGGTAGACTCAACCACATTGTGGTGTGAAGTGGACGTGTCGTTGTTTGCATGATTGGTAATCACGGGATTGCCCCGGCCAATCTAGAACTTGAAAATTGGAAGTTCTTGTTGGGTTGCAATTAAGAAAATTTTTGGAACTACTGATTCACCCCCCCTCTCAGTGTCAACCTGGGAACATCAATAACATATGTCTTGCAGGCAAAGTTTTTAAGATCCATTAGTGCTCAACAAAATATTATACAAAAGTCTCCCTTTCATCTTTATTTTTTTTCCTAGTGAAAGATCTCAATATTTATTTATATTTTTAGTAAATATCCCAATATTTAATTGATTAATCTTATATTACATATTTCGACAAAGCAATTTTTTATTTGTTTCATTATTCTCTTCTTTGAGTTGATTGCGAAAAGAAAACTATTTGTTAACATGTCAAAATATATGATGTGACATTAATTAATGAAAAGGAACTTAAGCGATTGTAAACACATCAATTTGTTACCCTAGAGGCATGCACAACGATGAGCAGCTGCCTGCTTGGGATGATGTGCGATGTTTGATTTGTAATTTTTGTAGGTATTATATAGTCTTCAGTTGATGCTTTATATAAATTTAGAAAGTATGAGAAAATTGTTTGTAAAATGATCAAAATACCTTTGATGAAGTTGATAAGGTCAGAAAGTGGTCAAACAACCATGTATCAATCCAATTTATTTTTTAGTTGGTTTATTTCACCATTTAAATCATTATTAGAAAATGGCTTGACAATGATTTTTATGTGCCTATAATTTTAAGTAATATTATATTTTTTTTTACCCTACTTTCAAATGGATTTTCCAACCTGTTTCTCACTAAAAAATGGCATTTGATTTTCATACCATTAAAAAAAAAAAAAAAAAAAAAAAAGGTCTTTACAATGACACCTAGATCACAAAATTTGAATGTATGTTTTTTAAGTGTTATAGAAAAAATTAAAACAAGACAGAAGATTAAATCAGATCGGACCAAGTCACCCTAGACCTAGGTCAACCGTACCACAACCACATGCACGAGCATGGACTGAACTGCAATTCATTTGCTTTTCCAAACTGAGTCAAACTAGGTAGCCATGGTTTTAAGTGATTCTTTTACATTTTAACAATTTCATCAGAGTCCATATTGAGCTCAATTTTATTCAATTTGATCTTCATTACGACTTGAATATTCAAATAACCTTCTAAGCATGTTTTGGATAGATTAAATATTTTTAGAATACTTAAAATCTATTTTTTTCATTGATTCTTGGGATTTAATCTATTTTTCAGCTCTTGATCTCATAACCACGTATTGAAATCCAACCATGAGACCA
The DNA here is from genome assembly GCF_013358625.1 of Macadamia integrifolia. Taxonomy (NCBI): domain Eukaryota; kingdom Viridiplantae; phylum Streptophyta; class Magnoliopsida; order Proteales; family Proteaceae; genus Macadamia; species Macadamia integrifolia. The sequence goes on along the minus strand of NC_056563.1, from coordinate 21,065,140 downwards.
AGTGCAAAACATCACTTGGTCTTCTTTTAAGTATATTATTTTAAGTAAAAATTTCATAATTTTATATTTTAAATTAAAATCAGGGATCAAGTTTTCTGTCTGAGAGTGATCCTTGGCCCATAGACACAGGGGTGCTCAATGGCCACCGTGCCCCTCTTGGTGACACACGTCCTCAAGAATGTGTTGACAACAGACACATTGCTCAGCAATCTCCTCCCCTTTGAAATTGTGGACGATACACATGCTTCGTACAATACATTCATTGTAGTTGCATCAACAAAACATGCAAACCATAGAACCATCTTGTTCTCTGAACCTCTACACAACATGCTATTCATAGTCTTTCCCTTGCACATATTTCTCCCTGCTGCATGTTTTTTTTTTTTTTTTTCTTTCCCTTTAAATATGATTTCTCTCCCCCTTTGACAATAATACCAAAAGACGCAAAAATAGACTCCCCTTGAGTCCATATGAGAGCAAAGATATAACAATGGAACATGCTCTCCCTAGCAATATATGCCTACGTGCAATTCAATGTCTAAGAACTTAAAAAATTCCAATGTGAAACTGAAAATGAGTGCATTCTCTTAGCCTCTCTCACATGGACTTTTTGTCCCACAATGAAAATTTAGAAGAGGGAATAAAGAACATTGTATGATGCCTATAAATGATGCTAGACATCTCAACCCAACTAATGTTTTATAGGGTTAGAACGGGTTCGGCCAAGCACAGCCTAGGACCTGAGCCTAGGCCCAACATAAAATCTCAGGCCTAGTCTCACACGTGGGGTACAAAGCCCAACCCAAGCTCTGCTGGGCTTAGGCTAGTTTCAGGCTCAAAGGGCCAAACTTACACTCCTAGTTTTGGACTGAAACAAGAAAAAAAACAACCATACCCCTAAAGGGGGGAGGAGGGGGGGGGGGGGACGGAAGATGGGGCAAACCGACCGTTTGACACCTCCAAGTTCAGTGAAGCACCTAGGCCCCGGAAGCTGCTGGCACCTTCATCTGGACACTTTCAAAAAAAGTTCGAACAGAGATGAGGTCTCTTTGGGGCCAACGATCTAAAATCATATGCACATGCACCCATTACTTACTGTTAAAGACCTGAATCAGCTTCGAGTCCAGTTACAGAATGGCCTTGGGAAGTAATAACTGACCACATTTTTCTCATTCTCCCGGCCATGTTTGAAACATGTTCACATTCTCGATGAGTCCTTGTGTAGAAGAACCGGATTCTTAAAGTCAATTGATACAAGATTTTGATATGATACATTATTGATTAATTAAGGGATTGAAGTTGTTGGCATCCTCAGCCCACATGTGGAGGTCGTGATGCACAGCAGTCATGGCTAGATAAAGCTGTGTAGAGGCAGGAACGGTGAGAGACCCAAGCTCAACTTTTCAAGAGCATTGAGAGAGAGAGATGATTTAGTTTCTTCAACTTTGAGGTAATCAATTCAAATATTGGTTTGAGAGGTCAAACTGGTATATAAAGGCAATCCAAGATCCCAAAGTTTCGATGTAAGTTTCTTCCTAATTGTCTTTCTCACATGATGCACATATCTTTTAGTGGTAGTACATGCTGCATATAAAACCCTATGAGTGTCAAACGGTTGGTTCGGGTTGAGTTAGTTTCAATGTGAGAATCCAAGACCAAATCAATATGGAAAGTCTGGTTTCTGTTCGATTAGTTTTGGGGTTCGTTTCTGTAGAAATGCAACCCTAAAACAATGCAAAAGATACTGGAAAACCAAGAACAAACAATGTACACCAGGTTTACAAGGTTTGGCAAGATTGCCTACGTCTTCGGTGAGATGAGATTCTATTTCATTATAAATGGAGAATAGAGTTACAACACTCGTCCTCACACCTCTCTCAAATTGCTTGCATTACAGAGAAAGAAAGCCTTGCTACAAATATATGACGAAAAAACCAGAAAGCGGGACCGTCGTTCTGTCTTGCTAGGGCGCCTGCACTACTCCCTAAATTAAACTGTGACGGAATACAAGACATTGTACACCAACAATCTCCACCTTGGTTTGAATTCTGTCAAGCCTCCTATAAAGAGAACCTATAGACGTCTTTATCCTCATACCTCATCAAAGGTACAAACCGCATATATTCAGTGCATCCCTCATCTTCAACAATGAGTAACATTAACCAAGTCCAAGCAGGACTCGAACTTCTCTGTAATGACCAGCTTGGTAAGCATATCTATAGGATTGCAATCTATATGAATTTTTCTCAAGTGAATACTACCTTCTGACACAAGCTCTTTGATCTTGTGAAACTTTACATCAATATGTTTTGTCCTTGCATGAAACACCTGATTCTTTGCAAGATGCATAGACAACCCCCTCTCAATGGAATCCTAGGTGTACAGAAGCCGGTATCAATAGCCTCAGTCCCAAAAATATGTTTATAGAAGGAAATAAATTCCTCCTTAATAAGATTCGGATTGTTAACAACCATTCCATCACTTATTTTAATTTTCATATTATGATTCCGATTATGCCTATAATTCATTTTCTTGTGAAAAATCTATTGTTCCCATCTCCCATTTGAAGCCACTTCACTCCAGATTTCTCCTTGAGAAAAATTTCTTCAACTTGCAATGCTCCCAACAGCTTGCTTTAGCATCCTTTTCCAACTCGACTAGATAAGAATTAGTAGTGGAGACAGACAAGCTTGCTTGCACATTGCGGAGCTCCCTTTCCGCAGATTGCATCATTTGAAAAAACATCACCTAAATCAGCCTTCTGCCATTTCATTAATTCCCAAGCAGCAAATTGTAAAAGAGGATTCATATTATTTCTAATTGGCAAGCTCCATCCCCTAGCTACTACCTCATCATACCCTTCATGGTCTGTCCATGCATCAAAGAATCTGAATCGCTTAGGGCCAAAATTCTTCTTCTCAAGAATAGACAAGATAATGGGGCTATGGTCAGATATGCCAGAATAAAGAAAAGAAGCTTAAGAGAAGCTCATAGCATCCAGTAAATTGTTCCCTTGGTCGACATCATTAATGCAAGTGTTGAATTCATCCACAAGCTCATGTCTAATTGGATCACCTCCTAATTTTTCTCCGTGGTGTCTCACAACATTGAAATCTCCAAGGATAACCCAAGGATCAGTCATATTAGGGGCTAATCCCACCAAGTTCCTCCAGAAAACCTGCTTGCCCTCCATACTATTAACAACATACACAATAATGCAACAGAACATCATAAATCTCTGATTTTTTTTTCTGAATTTCTTTCATTTTAAGGAAAGCCGGATCCCATGCCACCGCATTGACTATCCTTGTTCACCATTTTGAACATAAGACCAGCCCTTCAAAATTTGAAAAACTTTTTGAGAATTTTCAATCTTGACTTTCGTCTCTGGAAGCATTGCAAATTTAATATGTAAGCCTACTAATACTGCCTACTTGAAAGCTTTGCATATTTTCTTAAATGCCTCTTCCGAACCTGGTGCCTCGTTCTTGTCAGGATGAACCTTAGAGATAATTTCTTGTAAGCTTTCCTAATCTCCTCAACCGAACATGTCCTTTCCACCCCAAGAATTGCATAGTAATCCTTGTTTTTCTTCACTTCTTGGATCAGTTTAAGGTACATTTCGGTGTAATTCTCCCCTCCATTCGATAGCTCAGGAAATTTAGATGAAGTTGGCTTTTTGTGATTTTGACCTACTGGGTTTTGATCAGTGGAAGAAGTGGATGTCATAGATTCTTACTTTTCGCACGCAGCAAGTAGATCATCAAGCTGCAGGTTTCGGTTGAGGCGTTGCACAATTTTGATGAATTTCAGAGAGCACGATCCTTATCTCCAGAAGCCATTGCTGCTTCTGCAATTCGGATGCATCTTGTTGCTTCATCCTTGTTACCATCCATGATTAATGCTCCTCGTCAAAACTCAGTGCGACAAAACCCAAATCTCGAACAAAAACCCACTTTGACGACAATTTCGTCTTTCGTGGAAGTAGAAAATCAGAGTTTTCTTCACCGATCAATGCTAATCGGATAAGAAAAAGGAAAACGTTTCAGATTAAATCATAGAACATTTGAAATAAAATTTTTGGATATGTCTATCATAATAATAGACCTCAAACCCATATCAGATCGTCAGAAACCGTATTTATAGGTTACTCAAGAGCCATAAGTTCCCAACAAAGACGAATGTATCTATAAGCTAGCTTACCAAGAACAATTTCGGAACCCAAACAGATCAGAAATCAGAAATGCAGATTCAAGTATCCTCGAGCAATCAAATAACTAACGCCGATAGTCACGAATCTCAAATTTGATTTTATCCTCTCAAAAAATCAAAGCCAAATCAAACGACCTTTCATTAATTCGATCACTCTGAAACCCCCAATCATAAACTGAAAACCAAGAAGAATATCAAGAGGGAGGGAGAGGAAGAGAGACCTTCACCGCGCCTTATCGGTGGTAGATCGACAAGAGGAACAGACGCGTTCTTGCTTCAGGGAACGAGCTGCATATGCTTCTCTCCCCTGGCCGTTGCAACTGAAAGTGGGTATAGGGTTTTGCTTTAGATCCCTTCACATATTGTTATGTTTTGAGCGTAAAATACATATTAATCCTTTTGAACTTAAGTCATCCAATCGTTTCTGCGCCTTTTTGCTCAGAATTGATTCTGAAATGAAAAGCACCATTTGCATGTTCCAAAAAAAGGATTTCAAAATTTTAAAAGTGTCTCGTTCATTTTAAAAAATAAGAAATTGAACTGAGTTTACCATATAGTTTTTATCCCATTTCTGTTCTCAAAAAAATGAAAAAACAATAGAATCCATTTTTTAGAATATTACAGTACAAAGCCTTAGATTGATAATACCATCAATAATAAATATAATTTGTACTGCACATTCGATAGGTAGAAAATAATTACGTAGTCTTGTAAAAAATCCAAATTGCAATGGAGTAAAGGCAACTGAATAGATGGTCAGCGACAACGTTATCCACCACTAAATGTCATATATCCTGTATTTTATCTCTACTTTGTTCATAATTTACTACTTATAAATAAGAGCAAGAGGGTGACGAAAAAAAATTGATTAACAACTATCTAAAATAGAAAGACAAAATCTAACGATCTTATGAGTTATAATGTCACATTTTTTTAAAATTTTTAGTTACTTGGATGACATTGACTTTAATGTGCTTCCATTTGTCTCTTAGTACGATACTCTCAATTTTAGTGTTTATGCATAATACATGTTATATGTAGCTTTTTTTAACTTTTTTTTTAATGTAAAAATGTATTAAATTTATAGATCTTGGATTATGTTCCTCGCTTGTTTTGTTATGCAAAAGATAATGCATCTTTTTATTCTAAAAAGTTATAAGAAAATGTTTTCATATTTTATTTTCAAGTATTTCACTTAATACTACAAAGGTGCAAATATGTCAGGTGAGAATCCAATGCTTGGAGATAATGAAGAAGATAATCATTTACTACAATCAGTATTAGTAGAAGAAACAGGAGTTGAAGAAAGGCTTGAGATTGATAATGGCTTCCAATGGTGGAATTGTGTCCTACAATGGTGGAAACATGTAATGCAATGGTAAAAACATGTTTCCCAATGTATTGTGTAAATTTTACAATGTGTTTTGCAAAGATGAAAGCATGTTCTACAATGGCAAAAGCGTGTTCTAAGTAACATTAAAAAGAAAAAAAAAAAAAAAAAAACACTTGGTCGCCTTGGTTCACCTTGGCGCCATAACTACTGTGGTTGGGATTCCATGTATTAGCTACAAACAATTACGAAGCGGAGATTCAACAAAGTTTAAAACAAGTATTCAAATCCTCAAGCCCATCACCTCAATTTTTTTGAAGAACATATCACTTTTTTTGAACAATTTCAATTGAATATAGTTGTCTCTCAGTACGATACTCTCGATTTTAGTGTTTATGCATAATACATGTTATATTTACCTTTTTTTAACTTTTTTTTTTATGTTAAAATATATAAAATTTATAGTTCTTGGATTAATTTTTTCGCTTGTATTTTAATACAAAAGATAATGCATCTTTATATTCTAAAATGTTCTAATAAAATGTTTCCATGTTTTATTTTCATGTGGTTTCACTTGATACTACAAAGGTGCAAACATGTTAGGTGAGAATCTAATGCTTGCAGATAATTAAGAAGAGAATTCTTTATTATAATCAATATTAGTAAAAGAAACAGAGCTTGTAGAAAGGCTTGAGATTGATAATGGCTTCTAATGGTGGAAACGTGTGCTACAATGGTGGAAACTTATTCCCTAGTGTGTTTTGTAAATTTTATAATGTGTTTTGCAATGGTGGAAACGTATTCTAATTAGCGTTAAAAATGAAAAAAAATAAAATATAACACTTGGTCACATTGGTCTACTTTAGCACCATGACAACTATGGTTGGGATTCCATATATTGGCTAAAGTTTAAAGCAAGAATTCAAAGCCTCAAGGCTATCACCTCAATTTTTTTTAAAAGCATATCACTTTTTTTAAACAATTTCAATGCTGTCTCTTAGTATGAAACTCTACATTTTAGTGTTTATGCATAATACATGTTATATTTATTTATTTCTTTTTTTATGTAAAATTTTAGGGAGAGGGATAGGTATGCCATCGAGATCAAGTATGTTAGTAGATAGCACCAATAGGAACACATGATGGAGTATCATTCAGGAACGATATAAGGATCATTTCAAAAAAAGGAAAGAGAGAGATAGATACAATAGGTGCTAGCATACTTGATATCGGTGGCATACCCAACCTTTTCCCAAAATTTTATTAAATCTATAGTTCTTGGATTATGTTCCTCGCTTATTTTGTTATACAAAAGATAATGCATTTTTATATTCTAAAATGTTCTAAGGAAATGTTTCCATATTTTATTTTCAGGTGGTTTCACTTGATACAACAAATGTGCAAACATATCAGGTGAGAATCCAATGCTTGGAGATAATGAAGAAGAGAACCATTTACTACAATCAGTATTAGTAGAAGAAACATGGCTTGAAGAGAGGTTTGAGATTGAGAATGCTTCCAATGGTGGAAATGTGTGCTGCAATGGTAGAAAAATATTTCCCAGTGTATTGTGCAAATTTTATGATATATTTTGCAATGGTGGAAGCATGTTCTGCAATGACGAAAGTGTGTTGTAAATAATGTTAAAAAAGAGAAAAAGTAAAAATTAACACTTGGCCGCCTTGGTTCACCTTGGCACCATGACAACTATGGTTGGGATTCCATATATTGACTATAAATAACTACGAAGTAGAGATTCACCAAAGTTTAAAGCAAGGATTCAAAGCCTCAAAGTCATCACCTAAATTTTTTTAAAGAAAAAAAAAAGGGTTTTGAGCCATGGGAACAGTGGAGGCGATCACGACAGGGATTGGTCCAAAACGGATTTGGATTAAGGGGTCGTATTGTTGGAGAGAAAGTGGATGATATGGTGGGGGGAGAGGACCTATGAGGTTAGATTTCCAATTATCGACCATGGTTTTGGACCCGATGGTGGGTATGGTCGCCATCGGTAGAGATGGTCTAAGACGAAGATGATGATGAAGGTTACTGCTGCAAGTAAGGCACAAGGGTAAACATGTAATCTCAATTCAACTAGGGATCTTTTGAGGTTTAAAATGAAATACTACAACTTGTGCCATCACTTAACGGTGGGCAACTCACTGCGTGGGTATGATTGATAGAATCTACAACATCAAAGGGAGAATTATGTAATTTAAAACTTCGCAAGGGAGAAGAGTGTAATAAATGAAACCTCCAAGGGGAGTGAAATTTCTTCTTAATCAAAAAGAGATTGCTTTGGGATCGATGCCTTGGGATTGAAATCGATTAAGAGATGTTCCAATTACCGAAAATCGTCCCAATTGACACCCTTAAATGCTACAATCACAAGAGGAAAAGATCTTTCAATCTCAAGGATTTGGCTCCTCTACAGCTCGGGGGTGTGTTGCCAAACTGATGGCACGGGCTAGATGAATGACATGTGGTGGTCTATAGATCTAAGAGAGGGGAACAATGAAGGTGTAGGGATTCAGCTAAACACGAGAAACACAAAGTTGGGCTAACCCAAAGAAAAATACCTTCTCCATCTTCCCTCTTCCCTCCCCCTCTTCATCTCTTTGTCAGATCTACGACATCGACATCGACATCGGCAATTTTGGCATGGCCATTCCCCAGACCATCCTCACCCAAGACCTCTTAGATGAACTCGCTTCGTTGATGTTAACCCCAACAAGGTCCGCAGTGAGATGCTCGACCTCCAGTACGCTACCGCATTCCCCCCCTTTGCATGATCATCGCCTCTGTTGACTACTCCATCACCGTCAGGTCCGACCTCTGAATCATCACTTTACTGCTTTGGAGATCTCCCATAGTCCCCTCCCTTGTGCCTTTGTAAGCAGATCCACAATCAAATAAGAAATCTAGAATGCGAGTATAATCGATGAATTTTGGAGAATATGCAATGGAGATCAACGATGGCAATTCAGAAATATCTCTTGTTGTTGCTTGATACACTCACTGGTGTTAGGGTTTCGAGATCATTGTTGTTGGTTCATAAGTTCTTGCTAAGTGGAAAATCAAAGTGTTTTTCTTCCCTTTCAACTTTTTTTTTTTTTTTTTTTTTTTTTTTTTTTTCTAAGTTTGTTTGATTTGAGATGGGCGGGTGTTTTCCGTGCTTTGATCATCTACAGAACCCATTAC